>NW_006800098.1:19140-142875 GCF_000485575.1 Poecilia formosa
TAATGTGATTCATTAAACAATTATCTGTACAATTTTCCATTTTTTTTATTCTGTCATAATTTAGACTGAAATAGTCCTGATGTCCACTACAGTGGACATGCTGTAAAATTTTAATAAAAACATATAAGAAAAAAAATGCTAAGGTGTTCATTTCGGCCTAAACAGATAGGAAATCACAAAAAAACAGAAATTGGAAGACACTTTTTTTCTTCGGTTCTCAGGAGGATATTTGTCATTTTTACCTGATTGAGAAGGTAGATGATCTTGGTGAGGATATGGAGACATCTTCTTGGATTGATGGGGGTCTCATTGAAGATCCGTGCCTGTTGATGAAAACACACCACCATGGATTGGAACCACTATCTCCTGGTTAAGGATAAAAGTCCAGAGCTTATGCTCGAAATTACCTCTTGCAAAACTGCACTCTTCTCCAAGTGCTGGAAAGGGTTTGACCCACTTCCTAAGAGACAAAATAAATTAATTATAAGGATAGGGTATTACTTGTTACTCGAATACCAGTAGAAAAAAAAGGCATATTGTGAGAATTAAATACATATAGCTAGCTATAGCAGCTAAGTGACAGGATAAGATTATTCAGACAACGCTAGCGTGCACAGCTAATGCAATGACATAACCGTAAACATGCTAAAACATTATTCGGAATTAAGTGTCACCACAAACAGTGAAATGTAAACTCGATAAAGCTGCAATACTGGTCTGTTTTTGCGCTTTAGGTCAGAATATGTCTACTTAAACCATTATAGAGGGTCGGGTTGGTTAACTTTAGCTAGCAAGCTAACAGACGAGCACTTAGCATTTCTGTAACGTGTTTCAATCGTAAAACTTATGCCTTCCTATTCCTATTTAAATACTTACCAGACTCTTCGTCCTTCTTATCAAATTTTTTAATCATTTTAACTGGAGATGACGGACGAGGGCAGCAAATGCTCTCAGCCTTGGAAATACCAGGAGCTACTTCCACGTAGCCAAAAGCAGACTGGCTTCCTGTTGGGGGGCGTCCACGTCGACGGAAATGACGTCATAGCAACCCAACATTTAAAACAGCAGAGGACGCTGTTGACAGTTTTTATTTCTTTTCTTTTTTTTTTAACTACTATAAAAAGCTTCGAATGCGGTGTAATTGAAGTTGTAATTTTAACTATATTTTTGTTTTGTAGTTGTTTAACCAAAATAAATCAATAAAGTCAAGGGAGTTCCAAATCTTGCTTTTGGGTCAACGTTTGCTCTTCATGTGACATGTGTGTTATCTGTAAAAATCACAGAAGCTACTAATAGGATTCAAGCCATTCAGGCACTGATATAATGTTAATCATAGAGATAATAAAAATATTGAGTATACCTCAGGTTTTTTATTTATCCAGATCTAGAGTGCAGTTGCTCAAAATGACCACAGGATGTCAGCATTTCTCAGCATCGTGATTTGAGAGGGTGTACAATTTAAAACTTATACAGAAACGCAGTTTTATATTTTATCCAAGCAGTTGGAAATATTAACCGATAGCAAATTTTATAATTCAATTAAAATGTTATAACATTAAATGTAGGTACATTTTTAAAGACCATTGTTATTTTTTAATATAAAGAATTGAGAACTGGAGCTTTTTCCGAATGTACCTTTTACCGCCACCTAGTGCCCAACATTTAAAACGTCATTACTTATACAAACTCCAAACAAATTAAGGAAAATCTGTATTATCATTTATTTTATTATTTTAAGACAGAGTAATGCAGATTTACTGATACCAAAACAGCGAAGCTATAGTTTTATAGAAAGTAAAGTCCTATTTTCCGATAATGTATGATGTAAAGCACGTTGAACTGCCTTGTTGCCGAAATGTGCTATACAAATCAACTTGACTGACTGAACCCATCCATCGTCCATAGCTTATTCTTGCAAGGTCACGGGGAATAGGGCAAAATGTGGGGTAAAGCCTGGACAGGTCGCTAGTCCATCACAAGGCAGCAGAGAAACACAAAGGACAAGTGATCACATGTCAGCATAGTTTTAGAGTAATCGATGAACCTAATAGTCATGTTTTGGGACAGTGGGAAAATATATTATGTATCTCATCGTTTAATATTGTATGGAAAGAGGCAGTTGTGTGTAGTTACATCTGCTTTATTTCAGGAAAAATAATCCTTTATTGGAAAGTAGAAAAATAAGAGACATCTGATGACAACATACATTCACATGCATTTGCATTTTACTGTATTCATGATCTCTGCAGATGATTTGTACAGTATTTTATTGTTAGCGAGTTGTTTGTGCCACTGTTTCGTGGGAAATTTGAGTAAAGGAAAATATTACACATAAAAAATAAAATAAAATAAAATAAAAAACAGCAAGGCATTTATGCTCGTCCTAACCAAACCTAAATATGGGCAAAATCCTACATATCTCAATATTTTTTCCAACTTACTTTGCAGTGCACAAAGCTAAAAACAAAAAACAATCTAGATTATCGTTTTCTGGAAATAAGACCCCGTATATCCAAGCTAATAACGTGACTTTACTCATATGGCAACATATAAAATAGAGCTTCTCACAACTGCAAAACTAAGAATTTTTCATGTTTATCCTATAAGATTAAAATAAAATAAAAATATTTAAAATCAAAAGTAATTTAGGCCAATTAAACGTCATCATAAGCTAAATTAAAAAAAATACTTCAGTCTATATCAAATGTTCACTTTGATGTATTTTAAAACTAAATTTAGTCATCTTTAGCGCCGTTCCATCCAGTTAGGTCAAATATCAGGTTTCTCGCTGTGCTTTGATTTGTACAACAAAGACGATGTTAATTCACGAACATTGAAATCACCGCGGTTATGACATGGTTTCACCTGTTAGCGTGGATATTTTTAATGTTCCCCTAGAGAAACAAGTTGTTGTTTATTCGAGGAAACAAAAAGTTATTGATTACATTTAGTCATTGCTCTCTGCCGAGTCAAAGTTTCTCCGTGTTTTCTCATTTCCTCCGCCCAATCTGCGCCAGGAGTCGCGCGTTCTCCGCCGCTTTTGCGCGCAGGTTCTTGGCTTTGGCCACGTCAAAGAGGACATTCATGATGTTGGTTGGGACATCCAGGGACAGGGTCAGTCTGCTCCTCCGGTCCCCTTTGATGTTGTTGCGGAGCATCTGCCCTCTGAGCTTCGTCCGGCTCATGAAGCGGTAGTTTGCGGGACTTGAAGTCCTTTTTTCCCGACTGGACTCTGCAGAGGACGAGGAGGTGGATGAGGAGAGATAGTCCGCGGACTGCAGGAGGGAAGCCCAGGCATCCACTGGGGAGTAGCCCGGCTCGCTCTCCTCACTTTGAGCCCCCAGAGCCATGTGGTCGTTGCACAGAAGGTCGGAGCCGCTCTGGTAGAGGCGCAGGCACAGGCTGGAGGTCGGTGCGCACAGGACGGAGAGCAGCAGCAGAGTCTTCAGGGACGACAGCATGCTGTGTCCTCTGGGACGAAAAGAAGAAAAAAGAAGCGCAGAGGATGGAAATTAGTTAAAGCTAATATTTCTCTACTTCAAAATAGAATACAAGACACTTTATAAAGAGAAACAACCCAATGTTTTCATTTTGGTGCGAACAGTATTTGAAATACAGTCTTTGTTTTAAGTTAACCCCAATCTGATGAAGAGAAATAGGTCCCCAACACAAATGCATGCTAAAAAAACAAACATGTATTTACCTCTCTTGTCCTATGATAGAGAATACTCTTTTGGTTTGGAACCAGCCTGGAAAGAGAAGCCAACAACCAGAAATCTTCCAGCCAATTTCTGAATTTCAAAACCCCGACAAACTATCAGTGTTTGGAGATCAACAGTGCGCACAGTCTGTCTGCCCGGCAGAGTGTCTTCCTTGTCCATTCCATTTAGTAGAATACTTCAAACTGCAGCCCTACGCCAGCAACAACGTCATTCCTTTGACATTTTGGTTTTTCTCCGAGCCGTCCCATTGGTCGTCATGCAGTGATGTAGTGGTTGAGGGGAAAAACATAAATAAATAAAAAAAGTTGCAATCTCTTTTTATGGACAGCCGTCATCACGACTTAGAAAACCCGACTTTGAAACGAGAAAGCTTTAAACCCGTCAGCACCACGGAGAGCTCCCTTTGAGCCAAAATGTCTTACGTTACAGCAACAGATTTCGATGGATTTTACTATAAACTTATGAAAGAGGAACTAGTGAGTACTTTTTAAATATATGAAGAAGTATACGATTTTCAAACTGTGGTATGCTTTCTATTCATCTCCTTTTAGTTTCTAGGATTGCTGGGCAAACAGAGGTGGTTTATTGTCCAAGAAGAGAACAACTCTGAACTGGTTTAAGGCAGAGTTACAATGGAATGGCGTAGAGCAGAGGATACTTAGGAGCTACAATTACAGTTTTGTTGATGCAACTGCAGGAAAAAGTGTTTGTCCAAAGAACTGAACAAGTGGGACAGAAAGCAAATACATGTCAAACTTTTCACACACACATATACACACACATATATATATATACATTTATATATAGACACACACACACAGTACAGACCAAACATTTGGACACACCTACTCATTCAATGAGTTTCCTTTATTTTCATGACTATTGACATTGTAGATTCACACTGAAGGCATCAAAACTATGAATTGATACATGTGAAAATATGTACCAAACAAAAAAGTGTAAAACAACTGAAAATACGCCGTATATTCTAGTTTCTTCAAAGTAGCAACCTTTTGCTGCGATTACTGCTTCGCACACAAACTGCATTCTCTTGATAAGTTTCAAGAGGTAGTCACCTGAAATGGTTTTCACTTCACAGGTGTGCCCTGTCAGGATAATAAGTGGGATTTCTTGCCTTATAAATGGGGTTGGGACCATCAGTTGTGTTGTGCAGAAGTCAGGTGGACACACAGCTGATAGTCCTACTGAATAGAGCGTTAGAATTTGTATTATGGCAAGACAAAAGCAGCTAAGTAAAGAAAAACGAGTGGCCATCATTACTTTAAGAAATGAAGGTCAGTCAGTCAGAAAAATTAGGAAAACTTTGAAAGTGTCCCCAAGTGCAGTCGCAAAAACCATCAAGCGCTACAAAGAAACTGGCTCACATGAGGAGCGCCCCAGGAAAGGAAGACCAAGAGTCACCTCTGCTGCGGAGGATAAATTCATTCAAGTCACCAGCCTCTGAAATTGCAGGTTAACAGCAGCTCAGATTAGAGACCAAGTCAATGCCACACAGAGTTCTAGCAGAAGACACATCTCTGCAACAACTGTTAAGAGGAGACTGTGTGAATCAGGCCTTCATGGTAGAATAGCTACTAGGAAACCACTGCTAAGGACAGGCAACAAGCAGAAGAAACTTAATTGGGCTAAAGAACATAAGGAATGGACATTAGACCAGTGGAAATCTGCTTTGGTCTGATGAGTCCAAATTTGAGATCTTTGGTTCCAACCACCGTGTCTTTGTGCGACACAGAAAATGAGAACAGATGGACTCTACATGCCTGGTTCCCACCGTGAAGCATGAAGGACGAGGTGTGATGGTGTGGGGGTGCTTTGCTGGTGACACTGTTGGGGATTTATTCAAAATTGAAGGCATACTGAACCAGCATGGCTACCATAGCATCTTGCAGCGGCATGCTATGCTATTCTACCTGGTTTGCGTTTAGTTGGACCATCATTTATTTTTCAACAGGGCAACGACCCCAAACACACCTCCAGGCTGTGTAAGGGCTATTTGACCAAAGAGAGTGATGGGGTGCTGCGCCAGATGACCTGGCCTCCACAGTCACCGGACCTGAACCTAATCGAGATGGTTTGGGGTGAGCTGGACAGCAGAGTGAAGGCAAAAGGGCCAACAAGTGCTAAGAATCTCTGGGAACTCCTTCAAGACTGTTGGAAGACCATTTCAGGTGACTGAAGCTCATCAAGAGAATGCAAAGAGTGTGCGAAGCAGTAATCATAGCAAAAGGTGGCGACTTTGAAGAACCTAGAATATAAGACATATTTTCAGTTGTTTCACACATTTTTGTTAAGTATATAATTTCACATGTGTTAATTTATATATTTTTTTTTTCTTAAAAGACATTTAAAACAATTATGCTCTGCTATGTAAAGTTCCAACAGAAAACATTAAAGCTATTCATTATAAACAGGTGTTCAAAGTTAATTCAGGTACAACTCTTTATATCGCTCAAGTTGAGAAGAAAGACCATTTTCTTAACCAATTTGATTATAAATCCTTATGGCAAGGACTAAGGTCTTATTTTTTTTTTTGTTTGTTTTTATTTTACCAAGAGTTAATTTATGAATTAAAACTCTAGGGATTCCCACATAAAAGCTCAGGCTACAAACAAATGCAAAAAGGCATTAAGATGTGTTTATCACATCGCAGAAACGGCAATGTAATAAAATGTTTTTTTGTAAACAGATGGAGGTGTGGCACTGTGAATGCAAGGCATAAAAAGTCATAATGTGGGTAATGTGATTGCAAGAACTGAACAAAATGAGGAGTTAGTCTCAAAAAAAGTAAGTCAAAACAAAAATAACTGTTGGGGAGAAAAAGAAAGAAAAAAAAGTAAATTTTTTTCATTGTCATAAATTGTAGTTTGAAGAGAATTATAAACTAAACTACAAGATAGCAAAACAAACATAACAGAACCAATGATAGCAAAGACTGAATAAAAGCCATTCTTTTTATTAACTTAATTTATTTTCAATCATAAGAACTGAAGCATTCACAGCTCGATTACACACTGTGACTGAAGACTTAAGTGTCCTCCCACTTCCCCTTCCCTGCAGTTGATCTCTAAAATTGACTTGCATGGCCCTCTTCAGTATTACATCTTCTGCATTACAGTTATAAAAGATACTTTGCAAGTTCTTGTACAAGATCTATTATTTTTAACCATTTTTATGACAAAAGTGTTATTTGGGATGATTCATGCAAATCCGTCAGTTATATGAGAAATGTCTGATTGTTCTACCGTTGAATCGTTTCCCCGTTTATCTCGGTGCAATTAAATTACAGTGAGATAGTAAAAATATGAAACAAATCTGTCAGGAGGTTCATAATTGTTCACCAGCCTCACCCAACCCCAAAGAAAAGCTCCACCCACCTCAACATTTGGTCAACTCCCAGAACACCAGACATCCCTGCTTTACAGATCTAAAGCTACATTTCTTTCCTCTTCAGAGTTATGTTTGACCTTGCATTTGTCAGTCATTTAACATCCCAATGACGAGTCAACATTTGTGTATGCAATGTGGCAAAATGTGAAAAAGTTTAAGTGTACCTCTGCCAGGCACTGCATGTTGGATATTTGCAAAGCATTTTGGAGAGTGGGAGTAGATCACGGGGGCAGAATCGTGACCAACACGAAGGAAGCCCGAGGGTGATTGCTCATGTAAGCATTTTCTGATAGCTTGGTCATGTTTTCTACTTTTAAAATCAACCTAAGACCCATCCAATCAGACATCTCACAGAAACGGTGTCAGAAGAGTTAAAATAATGTCTCAACTTTCCAATCGCCGCCTTCCCACCGTGCTTTAATGTGCATTTTTAAAAAGGAAGGAAAAAGTCCCAGTTAATGTGCGCCAGCCCTATATGAGCGCCCACACATTGGAATCCCCTGCCACAGCCGAGACTGTATGATGTAGATTGGTTGGGCCCCTGTTGGCCTCTCATCTGGCTCCCAGCCCGGCCCACTACACCCCCCTACCAAACAGACATATGTGGTGATGACAGAGACAGCAGGAAATCAGCCACCGGCTTCGTATTTTTGCAGACTGCGTCATGTAGGGCTCGAGAAAGGTGACCGCGATCTGCAGTAATGAGGTGAAAACGGAATCAGGTGTAGTAAAAATCACATACATAAAAACAGTTTTATTTTTTTATCAGTAGCATTAATTAGATTCACATAAAAAAAAAAAAAATACTCAATCGACGTCAGTTTCACCAATAAAACAAATGCAGGAAAAAGTACAGGCTCTAGCATACTGTTGTTCACATTTCACTTCTGTCCACTGGTAAAAGTCCAGAAATCAAATTGCTTTCACAAAAAGAAAAAAAAAAACTATAAATAAAAGAAATACAGAAAACAAAAACAGTGTATCTTCAGTAACACCACACTGATGGACAGGAACAGCGCCAAAGCTGAATTTTCGTCACTGCATCAGCTGTCTGAAGGTAGGTCCTCCGTCAGAGCTGACCGAGTTTCTTTAACTCCGCTCTTTGTTCCACATAGACTCTCACAGTCTTGTTTAGATGTGAATCGGTTTTGGTTGCCACCACAGCCGCCGTATACAAAAGGCCTGCATTCCCCCGATTGGCCGTGGAAATACCAGACCAGAGCGTATTCCGAACAAGCTCCTTCTGACATTGGTAGCAAACAGTGATCTGTCACTGAAAGCACAAGTGAAGTAAAGAATAATCATTTTGAGGAGAAAAATGTGGGACTTGCCATATAGGTACATTTAAACATTTGACCGATTTACATACTCCATTTGAATTTACTTTTATACTTAAACACTCGCAGACACACAGAAAGAAAGTGTAGCGGGGGAGGAAGGAGAAAATGAAGACACAAGGAAGAAAGGAAACAAAGTTGGGGCAGAGAGTGAAGTCTGGATATGGAAACATTTTTCTAAATTTTTCTTCAGCAGCTAAGAGAATAAGACTACAAGCTATGAAGACCAGCTCTATCATGAACAAGTAGTGGAAGAATTCAGAATAAAACCACATTGGATGACCCTCATGCAATATGTTCATTATTGAGAGATCTTTTATTGACAGGCTACTGGATTTTAAACAGACAAAGGGACATCAACCCCACCAACAACCTTTAGACAAGTCTTTGCACAGGTTTACATGTAAACATACAAGAGCACATTTTTTAGGGTTTCACAAATTTCAGTAGTTGGGGAATGCAAGTTCTTAGAGAGTCAAGATGTGAAAAATATTTTCCAATAGTGCCAAATTAGAAACCAACTTCAGCATCATGTACAGTAATTGTTGTTTCACATACAATCCCAGGTAAAAATTTCAAATTGTGTCATTATATAAAAAAAAAGATAAGCAAATTGGAAGAAGTCAATTAAAAACCTCATTGCACACCTACTGCTTTTATAATGAACATAAGAATGAGACCATAAAGCAAATGATTGTTGCTGCTATGTAGGTTATTAAAATGTGTTAATTTTTATTCTGTTGAATGAATTTTCACATCGCACCCCATGACATGTTCTCTATTTGTCGCTGTATTTACTTAAAGCAAAGAGCCAACAAGTAGAAAATTATTTTTTTAGGTTCAGATACTTAATAGCACACATACATTAAAGCATAAACTGTTTCAGCTCTTTTTTATGTATGAAAAAGGGTTAAAGTAAAAAAAAAAAAAGGAAGACTGAGCAAATAATCAAAGGAATTGGCTGAAACAGGAAGAAAATTGGAAGTCTATGCCACTCACCATCATCCTTAGATCCAGACACTCGTCTTGTCTTCCTCTCTCTCGACTTCACAGCCCATCCCTCGTGAGAATCTAAAGACAGAAATGCGTCTAATCAGAAGCTGAACATTGCGCTGAACTCAGCCATCAAAGACGAACACATAGCTACTCTCTCTGGACCAGCACCTAATGAGCGCCGGCGGCATTTTGGACTCATTTGAATGCCGTATGAGGGTGTCGTGGAGCGTCCTCTCATTCATTTTTCAACATTGTTATGCAAACTTTAAACTTAAAGTTCTAGGGGAATCCACAGCTAATATTTAGGTTTTTGAAGAAACCTTCAAATATGACAAGCATTCAATTTCTTTTTTTTCTTTTTTTAAAACGGGGGGAGATGGAGTTTGTAGTACTGAAAGGAACAAAATAAATTTACTAAATGTATTCGGGAAATGTAAATTAAGACTTCAAAATTAATTGTTTGGTGGTCCCAATAAAATTCAACTAGATTACTGAGCAAAAAGTACATTAACATCAATGTAGTAGTGAATAACTCTAGGTTGGGAGGAAAATTGTGCATTGTTGTGGTTTTTCTTTTTTTTTTTTAAATTGCAAATAAAAATCTTCAAAACTTGATGCACATTTGTGTTTTGGTCACTCAGAGTGAATGCTTTGCAGAACAACCTGTTGCTGTGGAAAAGGTAAACATCTTTTGAGGTCTGTTTCTCCTTTACTCTTCTACAGACCAACATTTTTTCCCCCCCAATCGCTCATGAAGCAGTCTAACATGAAACTGCTTTGATCTACACAATGTCTTTGTAGTACTGGCTCGTATGTTCTGGATTTAGCCTCTAGCACCCTTTAAAAAAAACTAAATTGAAGTGAGAGAACAACAAAAAATTACCGGTCAAAAAAAAACTGCACTGATTTAATTTTGCACTGGATTATTTTAAACCCTTCAATTGCGGCAGTCGGATAGGCGAGTCTTGGATCAGATTTTTGCCCGAGGGTGGATTTTTCAAAGTGCAAACATCAAAATTTATGCAAGAGAAACCCAACTGAGGTGATTTGATTGCCGTACCATTAGACATGTTACCTTATCAGTGGTAAAGCAAGAACAAAGTGCAGATCCTGGTTAAAAACAATAGTTATGTAATTTCATGTATAATTTCATAATTACCATGGAATGGAAATATTGGTCACATGAATAAAATGTTAAATATACATTCATGTGAATTCATAGTCATGTTAGTGCATATTGATTTTTTATTTTATTTTTTTTACCTGAAGCTAGAATTACAAATAAAGCAGGAAGTGATTTCTGCCTGTGGATGATTTCTCATTAATTGGCTTCATGGAGTGTGACTTCATAATAAAAAGTGTATATTTATATTTCTGACACACATGTCACGCACATGACGCATTTTCCATTTTTAAGTCGAACTACGCTCAAGTACTTCACGTTATTAGAACCAGTCAGAGCGCACTAATGATACCATTTGCTTGAAAATCTCCTCCACCGTTAAAAAAAAAAGGAACCACAGACAGGACATTTTAAACATCCACCACACAGCTGTTCCACATAAGTTTGAGTTGTGTGCTCATTTAGTCCCACTTTTGGTCACACTGTAGCTGAGCAATCTGTGAGCTTGGCCAGAGGGTTCAAATCTGCTGACATTTGTGTTGCAGTTTTTTTTTTTTTTTTTCTTACCAGTGTGATTTCGTGAGCTCCTGGCTTCTTCCAGATTCAGTGGAAGAGTACTTGGGATTTCTTCCATGTTGCTGCTGGATTCTTGTTTTTGAAAGTCGTGTCTCGTCCTTTCTTCGCGACGTTCGGCTACAGTGGAGATGGTTATTGCTAAATCTTTGGGCTTACTGGTAGTTTCGCCACCAGTTACCACGTACGACGCGTCCGGGTCCACAGACTTTACCATAAACTTGTACTCCAGCCCTGAAAAAAACAAAACAAAAAAGTGACACAATCAAGCAACAGAACATTTTTAATCCTGAACATCTCTTGGGTAGAAAAACTGTGGTGTGAAAACATAAAAGTTGACAAGAAAATGTCACGGTTGTCTTGTAGGTGAACAGATTTTTTTTTTGGGGGGGGAGGTGTCCCTCTTAATTGTAGTCGCGTGTTTGTGAATGGCTCTACTGTTACTGGCACCATGCTGTTATGTTCTCTGAGAGAACATAACAGATGGCTCAACGCACAGGGGTGCCATGTTGCTGCCACAGGAGCTCGACAGCAAATAGCCACACACACACACACACACACGCTCGCACACACACCAACATGCACACAGACACTGTCAGAATACGTAGACCTCCCTGAAAGAACATGTTTATTCAGTTTTGGACAAAATACAGAGTGAAGTAAATGCATAAAGCATGGCTTCGGCGCCGTGCAGCCTCTTACCGCACTTTTCAACCACCTCCTGGTTGACGAGCTCCTTCACTTCTTCAGCCTTCACAAAGATAAAAGCAGCACTTAGGTGGTCAGTTATTCAAAAAGGTTAAAAAAAATATGAATGGAAATATTAAGCTGACATACTGATAGTCCAGGTTCTCCTTTTTCCCCCTTTGCTCCTTCCATACCCTCTGAACCCTGGTGGTAACAAAACATGAGCACTTTCACTTTAGGGATTTCCAGAATGTCACATAAACACTAAAATGGCACAGTTGTACATACAAAAAATATTATGATTTTTTTTTTCCCCCCAAAAACAAACATTTCTAACCTATTTTCAGCCATTCCAAGCAGTTGCAGCAGCAACACTAAGGGATACTTTTACATAACACAAACTAAATTTAAATCAAGTTCCCATGCTAAATCAAACATGACTAGTAAAATAGGCATTGCAACCATTTCTTTGACCACTACACAAATTTAGTAGCAAAAACCTGATAATATACTGGTTGTTCTTAGCTTTTCAAAAATGAAGTGTAAAAATAAAATGTTATCTACACAAAACTCTTTAGTAAAAAAAAAGGAAAAAGATAATATTTTTAGTTATCTTTATGCTTTTTGAAAGGCATAACTAGAACTCTCAGTAGATTGCTTTGGGCCCAAAGCCGGATAAACCGCTGATATAAGGAACCAACAAACAACTTTCAAGTATAGATCTCACAGTTTCTCCTCGCATTCCTTGGGTTCCTGGTACCCCCCTCTGGCATGGCCTCGTTTTGCCTCTCCTGCCCCGCTCACCCTGTTTGGTAAAAGTACAAAAAGGAAAATGTAACTTTTAAACAAAGCCTCCCCTCAAGACAAAACCCATGACACCCAGTCAAATGCAGAACCGCTTCACACTTGTGAAAGACGGATCAGTTTAGATGCACCTTTGGAATATCCTCATCAGTATTTTCAAGCCACTCTGCGTTAACACGGAAAGTCCGGTAATTGTTGCTGAAAGGATGTAATTGAGTAAGATATTACTTGAAGGGTGCAGACAAGAATAGATCTCTATATGCGTGTGTGTGTGTGTGTGTGTGTGTTAATTTGGGACGTGTCTCCGCTGTCTTCAGAGCCCCGGCACGCCTAGCACACGCTGTCGTTCCCTCACGAAGGCACGATGATGACTGTAATCAAGCTCCGCTCGTCCCCATCACCGTGTCACACTTTCAGTCCACCCCGTTGTGTTTTTACATGAAGTGGAGAAATTTAGTTGGCAAATGAGAATATTTGGGAGAGAGTCCGTTTGACTCAAATAAAACTCTGTTGGATTCTCTTTTTTGGGGGTGAGGGTTATACTTTGTAATTTCCGTTAAATGGTCATGAGTAAACATTTAGGGATATGTAGCACAAAAAAAAAGAAAAAAAAAAGCCCAATCTAAGGTGAAGGTTGCATTTTCGAAAATGAGAATTATAAACACAGAAGGGTTTAAGCTCAGGCTAGAATAGGCTGTCTAAGTGATGCACGACTTAAAACCGGGCGACACTGTTGGCTCGTGTGTCGATACACGGTTCAGGCCAAATGATACTTAAGTTTACTGCGAGAAAGTACCAGTTTAAATGAATGAAAACACAAACCACACAGCCCCAAAGCTGGGTTAAAGTACCTTGGGTCCCGTATCCCCACGAGGACCTGGGGCTCCGGGTGGTCCCTCGTCTCCATCTAGTCCCGGACTGCCAGCTGACCCCTTGAAGCCCGGAAATCCAGGGAAACCTGCAGCACCCTAAATTGGGCAAAAGAATTGATGTGTGGTGTTTAATAGAGGTTGTTACACGATGTTACAGAAAACTGTAAATATGTATCCAGTGTGACGTTACATTAAATTTGCAAACCTTATCCCCTTTCTCTCCTGGGTCACCATCGGCACCATTGGTCCCTCCAATTCCTTTGTCCCCCTAAGATTTTATACATATAGAAAAAATGAGTGCGTGCATCTCTTGAAATGCTGTTGAGTGGAAATATGAGTGGATTTGCATGTCCACCTTGCGTCCTGTGAGTCCATTAAGTCCTGGTAAACCTGCACTGCCAGGCACACCTGGATCTCCCTGTTTAGGAGATTAAATATTTGCTGCTTGAACCGTTTCATACGTTACATTTCAGCTACAAACCCAAATGTATTTTATTGGGATTTTTATGTGACAGATGAGCACAAAGCAGAGCATAATTATTAAGCTGAAGATAAAAGATACCTTGTTCTATTTTTTTAAATGCTAATCAATAAAATGCATTCAGCCACACCCAGACAATCACACACAATCCCCCCAAAAAGTTTCTAGTTATAGTGACAAAATGTGAAAAAGTCACATGAACTTTTCCACATTTTGATTTCCTACGACACAGTTTAGTCTTTGATATCACGAGAATCATAAAGCTAAAGCTAACCTTTTCGCCGTCTAGCCCGGGATTACCGGTGCGTCCAGGAAACCCTCTGAAACCCTGGGAAAGGTTGAGGCAAACTGGAAACTCAATCACACCAGGAAACAGGAAAGAGAACTACAAACACATAACGAATGTCTAAACCTTTTCTCCCTTCTCCCCCATTTCTCCCGGTAGGCCAGGTTCTCCTGGATCGCCCTGTGAAAAACAGATTAATCCGATACACAACAGTAATAAGAGGCTACATCTATTTAATCCACATCTATAAAATGTCATACTGCAATAATCTTTAGCAAGAATCGTGAGACCAAATCTTGTCAATATTTCGTTTGCATTAAAAGGAATTGCAATTAATGTCCAACATATACCTCGTAACGCACATTTTTAAATTCACATAGGGATTCTAATGAGAAGCCAACAGCATGATAGCAGTGGTTTTATTCAAGTTTAGTACTTTTGTTTGATAGTACCTGATCACCCTGCATGCCTTGAAGTCCAACATCTCCTTTGTCGCCTTTTTCCCCGTCCACCCCATGCTGTCCATTGAGCCCCTAGAATGAATAAAAAACTGGAGGTATTGCACATCATCACTTAATTAACTTCAGGTCAATAACTCTGTTAAGACAGACTTATTTTACCAGTTGAAGATTTAGAAATTACTACTGATTTGTTACCATCTCTCCATTCAGCCCCGGCTCTCCAGGTTCCCCCTATGAAAAATTGCGACCATCTTTATCACAGCGCTGTCAAACAGCAATGCCCACTGAATCTCATGTTTGCTGCATGTCATGCTTACTTTCTGGCCCACCGGCCCTCGTGCTCCAAATCGGCCCAGCGCCCCTTTAGTGCCCGCATCCCCTTTAAGGCCCTGATCACATTGATCAAAAATGCGTTTATGTGACAAGTAGTCAGAATTCAGCCACTGAGAGTGAAACTTAATTTGTTACCTTCACTCCTGGAGGACCGTCCTCACCCTTCTCTCCTTTATCCCCGTCAAAACCTGGTAGACCCCTCTCCCCCTAAAACAAAATTTCCAATACCTTCTTTGTAGTTATTTTAATACGATTTTGTTCCCCCCTAGTAAGTAGATTTACACATGTTTTTCTGAATGTAAGTACTGGAACATGCATGTTACTTATAAATAAGTAAAACATATGTCTTTCTTTCAGGATGCTGCCTGAATAAACATAATGGATTCTTTCCATCAATTATGGATCATCTGAACACAAACCGCATACATTAGCAGAAGACCAGTCAGAGGAATTCTGGCTAATAAATTTGTCGTATTCTTGAAAACACTGTTTTCTTCATTTTGCAGAAAAAACGTTGTGAAGTCACAGCCTTTTTTTCTACATAAGGATTAAACTAAAGGTCTGCAAACTCTAAAGTGTGCCATGAGCTGTTCTACAGAATTGAAAACAACCTTGAAAATACTTCAAACACAATTTAATTTGCTTTGCAACAGAAGAAAGGCCTACACTATAAAGAGGATCTCACCGCATCCCCTTTGGAGCCCTTGAACCCGCGAGGCCCTTGAATCTGAAGTACGCTCCCCTGCAGAATGGTATTAATTTGTGAAGTCATGTCAGAAATAAAAACTGTAAAAAAAAAATGGATTTGGGCAAAAAAAATAAATATACATCATGCAAACTGTTTTGTTTTTGGAATATGAAGGCGAAGCCTCTTTAAAATTTCAACTGAAACGGGATACAGTGTGTGTAAATGTCATACCCTCTCTCCTCTGAGTCCAGGTACGCCGCGGTCTCCCTGAAAAGAAGCGGAGCTGTGACTCGCATATTCCGAAATGCAATCATTTTCATCCGAAATGTCAATAGATGTTTCACATTTCATGACTCTTTGCTGCCGGAAAGCAAAATTCAGCATCGTCAAACATGCAATCTACCACTGACAAACCTCAAAAGACTCTCAAATAATTCCTACAATCATTGACAGAATCGCTCACTGAAGTCTAGAGAGAAAATAAATACATGAGCAGATGACCGCCAAAAAAAGATGAAGACAATAAAACATAACTTTTGGCCTTGTGAGTACATTCCCAGGCCTTTGTGTTTAGATTTAATAGAGAAATCGTGTCAATGTTATCTTTGAGTCATATTTTACTTAAATATTTGGAAGGGAAAAATATCTGCAGGTTACTCTGGTCTTTGAGTTAGAGGGGGAAAAAAATGCAGTAGGAATATATTATTAGGTCGACGGTTTTGAACGGCTCCAGATGAGACTCTTAACTTAAAATGAGACAACAGAACCTGCCCTGCAGCGACGAACAAGACAAAGAGAAATGAAGCATTTTTCATTCTGACCCGACTTTACAGATAAAGCAAGTCTTCTGCATACCTACATAGTTTTTTTTCTTTTTTTGTTGATGGAATCAAATAGCAGTTGAGTCATTGGAGCTGAAAATAAATCCAGATCTTGTAAAACATCAACATATCTAATAGCTTTTCCACAACATGCCCATATTTCAATCAGGAAATGAGTCTTAATCCGTCATCTTGCCTCAGTGATATCAGTGTCATAATGACAATGGAAACATCCTCCTTATATCCTCTGTCAGCATTAAGGTGACAAATTCAGTGTAAATTAAGACAACATAAGGGTTTATCTGCAGCATCATTAAGCAGCTACTTTACCTTTCAACACCAAAATGCTCCATAATCCATAAGGAGAAAGTTTAAGCTACATGGTAGCAGTTTTATTTATTTATATATCTATTTTGAGTGATTCCTTTTGATACATCCATCGTGGTTTATGGGATTTTGTCTTTAACTTAGTTTTGGTTCTTGGATTAAACTTTTTCTGCTTTATTTTCTCAGGTATTTTTTTTTTAATCACAAGACAAACATCTGAACCCACTGAGCACTTTATGTAATAAAGCAGAAATACTGAATTTGATAAAAGTAATGACTATAAAAATATCCATCTTTGCCAACATGCATTAACACAAAATGTCAGCCACGAACGTATCATTTTAAAAATCTTTAAATTAATATCAGGTAATGTCTCTCACCTTTTCTCCTTTGTTGCCACGTAAGCCTTTTGAACCCTGGTTGAAGAATTGGAAAAACAAAATAAAATAAAAATCTAACAGATTGATTAGATATTTGTGTCACAAAGAAGAAAGAAGTTTCTCACAATATGACCGGGGCTTCCTTTAACACCTGCGGTTCCCCTTTCGCCCTGAAAAGAAAAATATCTCATAAAGCACTAACTATGTCAAGTTAAACTTATATAAACACATCAAAAATAGATCTTGAGATGATGCAGAGAGCTCACCTGTCTGCCTGGTGGACCAGGAACTCCTCTGGCACCGGGCTGACCTGGAATGCTGTCACCCTGATTAAATATTTTGGCGCATTTGAGATGTTTTGTTTGCTCGATATATTTATAGTTTTTAAGACTTCAGCAATCGAACACGCCATAAATTTATTCATTATGTGCAAGACAAAAAAAAAAAAAAAAAAGTCTAGATCACTGTTGTTACCTTTTCTCCTTTGACACCAGGTACTCCAGGAAGACCCTTCAAAGAGAAGATGGTAAATTTGGTTCTGTTCAGGCAAGCAGTCAGACGAAACAGTGTGAAAAGGCTGAAATGTTCCTTTAAAAAGTGGTGATTTCACATGAAAACAAATCTATAAGAATATCCTATTCAAAGTTCATCCTTGCAGTAAGAAACGTTCTCATATTAATGTTTAACCTTGTTTAAATAAAGTGATTTTATTGCCCTTAAACAACAAGTAAGGTTGTGTTGTTCACAGAATGAATGTGATTCTACCTAAAACAAAATGCAAGTTCAAGTCTTAGTCTGAAACAGCATCACTGAGATGATTCTTGTTGCCATCTGCCGGTCTTCAAAACCAGTCAAAGGAAAGTTTGCCCCAGTCTTCACTTTTAGCTGGAAAATGTTTGGGGAGTTTCTTGACCGTTTCAAGTCACTGCATGGAACCCAAATGAGATGAAGCTCTTGGTCTCGACTGGCAGTCAAGACCTTTTAGCATCGTCTGGAACTTTTTAATTCCTAAATTTCATCCCCCCCAAAGTCTTTAATGAATGTTTTGTCAGCTTTAATTGTGCAACTTTAGTTTTTTGTTATTGTTAAAATCGATAATAAATCACAACTGATAAACACAAGGTTTGTTTGTTTGTAATGACTAAAGTTAGCGTAACAGACAGAAATTAGAAAAAGGAAAGTTTCTTCATACATCAGGTCCTGGTGCACCTCTGGGTCCTGGGGGTCCAGTCGATCCATTCTTCCCTCTTTTACCCCGTTCACCCTACATCAACACACAAAGCTTTAACAGAAGAACTCTTTCCATGTTTTTTTGTATTTTTCTATGTTCGAGCCAATTTCATTCCGGAATGAAAGAGAATATTGAATTTCTCTGAAGTGTTTTTGAAGCTTAATATATAATTGTTTACCTCTCTGCCTGGCTCTCCTGGATCTCCAGGAGGCCCCTTGAGTCCTGGGATACCCTGTATTCCTGCGTTTCCATTAATACCCTGGATGCCTTGCGCTCCTGGAGGTCCTGGCTCACCCGGCTCACCCTGAGGCGACAATTTGAGGCGTGTTTAAAAAAAATAAAACGCCGAGAAGAACTGAAAGTTTGAAAGAACACACACTCAGGTAGGCACTTGTTCAATGAAATGCGATTATTCGGCTCTTTTATCACATTTGAATAATTGCTTTCGGTTCAAGTCGTTCTCGCAAAGGAAAAGCTCAAGCACAGATTTAAATGCGGGGGTGAGTCACAGGACCAATTAATTCCCTGGATTAAAACTGCAATGAGAAACAAAGTCAATTAAAATTAATGTTAAAGAAGACTGCAGGGACTGATTGGTTTTCCAAGAATTTATAAGTAAGCTATCAGTTAATTGCTGGTATAATATTTGTTTATTTTCTTTTTAATAAGGAGGGAAATTTCACCTTTTGTCCTGGGGGACCAGCTTGGCCCTCTGGCCCTCTATGCCCAATACCTGGCTCACCCTAAAAAAAAAAAAAAAAAAAAAGTCAGCTGAATATGCATCATCTAAACATAGTGGGTTACAATTTTTTAACAACTTTACCTTTTGTCCTTTTTCACCAATTTCCCCCTAAAAAAACAAAAAAACATCAGAACATCATAGTTAGGGAAATAAATTGAGGGTAACTTTTTTACAGTAGCCAAATTAGCAAACGCAGAGGAATTTCACATAAAAAAAACAACAAAAAAAACAAGGGTTGTCAGCATGTTTAACAAGGGGAATTATTAATGCCTGCTTTAATCTCTCTCAGAGTCGTACAGAAATAGAGCAGAGGAGACATCAAAGGCCCGGATTCGAATGGCGTTACTGACAGGCGAGACGGGAGAGACGCTCTCCCCGAGCTCTGATGTCATTTACTGATGCCGTGTGGATCGGCAGCGGGGCAAGCCATGATATTTTTATGAACTGGTGGCACATTTCATTCAGCAAATGTTGACCTTGCTTTGCGCTCCCATGATGATGACAATGCTGATTTCAGTGCGATAACAACAATGACTCAACTGAAAAACTATTCACTTCCCCACTCCTTGAAGTTTTATTTTATCCACAAACCTGACTGTATTTATTTTATGGGAAAGACCAACAAAACATACTGCAGATTGAACGGAATGGGGGCGAGTAAGTAGAACTTCAACATTTTATTTAAGCTTCTACTTATATAATACTTGGTGTTGGTCCATCACATAAAATCCTAGAGAAATTGACGTTATGTGTTACACATACAAATACGTTATCAAGGCTCTCTATTTTTACATTTCTATGTTTGCAATTAAACCTAGTTAATTTGAATCATGTTTAAAAGAAAGAGTCACAGCCATTAACCCTGAAAAGACAATGCATTGCTAAATTAGACCATCTCTGTGGGTGCAGGGAGGGCAGTGATGGCTCTTTAAATTGGTCTTGATTAAAATATCCCCCAACTGCCACCTGATGAACTGTCATTTTTCTTTTACATAATGTCAATCAACGCAACATCAGTGCGGTTAGTAATCAGAAAATAGAAAAGACGCTTCGGGTGACAGGAAGCAGTTTTCTGCAGGATGCAGCTGAACTCTGTCTCACATTAACGGTTGTTCACAACGATCAGGCAAAAAGACAAAACAGAACCACGAGCTAAATCGAAAGGACGTTTTCTAGAAAATGTATTTTCATAATGTTTTAGGTTCACTGATCTTCAGATGACTGAATACCTAGAGTCATAATTTCTGGCCTCAAATTATGATTTTAAAATGTTCTTCCAGAAAAATACAACAAAATGTGCACAGGGTCAAAGTTATGCATATAGTTTAAAACTTTGCTGCTTTGTTGAGTGGAAAAGGCCAATTAAGTCAACAGAAATAAATCTGCTTCACTTTTAAACCTGTAAGACTTGGACACACATAAGCATTTATACATTATGTTTTGCGTTATAGGTTATCCTTAATGTTGTTTTAATCTTAAAATAAACCAGTAGTCACCTTTGGTCCCGGTTTTCCATTCTCGCCTGGCTGCCCCTGTCACAGAAATATTAATAATGTAAATTATTAACTAAATCTTTTCATTTTAAACATGCACAACACATTCAAAATTATGCCTTGGTATGATTAATATCGCCTTCAAAGCAATGCCCTGCGATTAAAATATCACTACTGGGACTAAATATATTGTGCAGGAAACTGGGGAAATGATTTTTAATTAGATTAATTACATTAACCAGTTGAGCAACAAATTAGATAGCCGAGATAAAAATGAGATTGTTGGTCTAGAAACAATCTGATGTTTTGCTTCAGCTGTTTTTCTACATAAATGTTTACTGGGTGAACTTTTTGATTTTGATTGAGAAGCAGGCCTCATTTGAATCATTAGTGTGAACAGCACCTGTTGCATCTTGGTTAAACAGAAAAAGAAGAGTCCAGTTATGTGTTGCATTGTATGTGGCCCATGTGCTTTGTTACATTTTGCGATAAAAATAATGTTTAATGGGACGAGTTTCCACAAATGACTACTTGTACACAAACTTTTCTTATTATTCGCAGAGTGAATATGTTAGTGTACTTGGGTGAGTCACCTTTGGGTTCTTACCTTCAGAAAAAAGTACTGTGGAGGATATGGGTATGGCTGTCCAGTTTCTTCACTGTAACCTCCCCCTCTTTCCCTCTCCATCTCCGCCCTCCGCCGTTCCCACTCCTCCCTCTCCCTCTCATAGTCTCTCTCTACTTCCTGTTCTGTTCTCTCCCCCTCCACATCTTTCTCCTCTTCCATCTTCTCTCTCTCCGTCTCACGTTCGGCCTCCCTCTCCTTCTCCAGCTCCTCTCTTTCCCTCTCCATTTCCAGCCTCTCCTCCTCTCGCTGCCTCTCCAGCTCCTCTTCGGTTTCTCTCTCGCGATCGACATCATCTTCCTCCGTCTCCCAGTCGTAGTCGCCACTCCTCTCCTCCTCCACCTCGTAGACCGGATCAGGGTCGGCATCTGGTTCTGCTACGGTTACTCCCTCAGTCAGATCATCTGCTCCAAACATCGTCTCTGTATTTGCATCACTGTATATCCCTTTCTCTCCCGTTTCTTGCCTCTCCCTACTTGCATGTGCCTGAGCTTTGAGATTGTTGAGCTTTCGTCTCTAGAAAAGCAGAAAGCAATGCATTTATAAATAAAAGTAATTCAGAAACCAGTTGAGTGATGCCTTGCTGATCACACACTTACCCTCCAGCTGCTGTAACCTTGAGCTCCAGAGGACGGATTCTGGAATTAAAATAGGTGGAGAATCTTATTCTTGTTCCACAGTGACCAGGAAATTGCATTTTCATGTTTGAAACTATGAATTTTTTAAAGGCAGAACAAGATGAAAAAATTACTTCTTGCATTTCCTTCGTCCGAATTCTTCCACCTGGAGCACCAGGCATAAATATCTGCAATGCAAAGCCATTGCTGTTGTTCAACTATTAATAACTTTCATTCATCTTTTATTTCGTTGTACAGAACCAGCTGAACCTTACCGTTGAATCATGCCAAAAGGCGTCTCTTTTCACTCTGGTTTGAAGTTGAGGCGCCTGTAATGTGACCAAAACCTTTAATAAGCAAACTTCATATTGAAGTGATGTGAAAAAATAAATCGGTGCACTTCATTTCATACTTGGTTCATTATTCAGAAATGTTCACAATTCTTTCTTGGTTATCTTTGGAAAAGAAAATTTTGCAAATAAAAACTTAAGTTTGTTCCACGTTTCAGCTGAGAAGTTTGAGGCGCTTCCTGCACGTTTCCAGTCACCCCACAGCATCTCAATGGGATGAAATCTTCAACCTGGTGCATAAATTTACTTTTCCCAATTAGTCACTCAGGCTGTGGTAGATTTACCGTTATGATTTTGGGTTAACGACAACTTCCAGGATCCACTTCTGCTGCATCGTATTTTTTTCCCCTCAAGGACAATGCATGTTTGAAATCATTGAGGCCGTAAAGCATGGCAAGTTTAACTCTGTGCCTCACAGCTTTTATATTCTTTTTCTAGAAAGTTGTAGGGAGTCTCCATACTTCTGTTGTCCGAATGATTAAATTCTAGGCTCGTCTATCCAAAGAACATGATTCCAGGAGCCTTGGCATCTGTCTGGAAAACTTTAATGTGGCTCAATAAAACCTGAACAGATGCCTAACTAAAAGAAATCTAATTGATTTTTGTGTTTTGTATATGAAGCCTTTGGACATGTTACTGTTTGTTCTTAATCTCCTGCAATTCCAGACAGTTTTCTTGATAATGTATGGTTAAACAGATATTTGTAAATACCCTAAGATACATGTTATTTGGAGCCCTATTTTTTTCACGACTTATTTTGTTTTTGTGTGTGGTGGATTTCTACAATAATCAATAAAGTAAAAAAAAAAGACAGAGACTGGCTCATAGTATTAAATATTTTTACTTAAAAATACATGCACATGGATGTTAAAGACACACAAAGTAATGACAGACAACTTTCACCAGTGGAAACAGTGCTGAATCTATCTACATAACTGCTCAAAACACACTTTTGTCATTTTTATTTAAACACTTTTGGAAAATTAGAGAAGCAACATATAAAAAATATATATATTTATTGAAACGTTTCAATAAATATATATATTTTTTTAAAATTATTTTTTTAATTCTGAAAAAAATATTTGAAATTGTCAGCGCGTGGTAAAGAGAAAACTAAATTACTAAAAGCCATTGGAATAAATATATTTGGAGTCTAAAAAGGCTAAGAAAGGGAGGTTATGCTGGATTAACTGAATAGATTAAGTTTTCTCCACTAAAATGTTCTTTTTCAAAAAATAGACCCTTTTTTAAGGCCATAGATTTGGATCATTGTCTCTGTATGGAAAGGAGTCCCCGCTTGTGAAATGTTGCTCAGGTTCAGGAATCTTCACCAGTGACTAGTTTTATAGTGTGTAGTCTCTGGGGAATTAAGAGATTTCCTGTTTAAAGAAATGAGAGAGAGAAGTATTAAAAGGAACTCAGGATTTTTTTAAACTAAAATGATAAGATATGAATTTTCTATAAGCTCTACATTTTACAGTTTTGCGCCATTTCCAAGTCAAGCAAGCTCTCAAACAAATTACACTAAATGCATGCTGCTCAAAATACTATCTTGTCCTATGGTAAACATTTGTGCATTGTTACTAAATACATGGATATGCGCACTGTTTAAACTGGTGAAATATTTAGCAATCCCACATGTCTCTGGTGTTAGTATCTAGCAAAACCCAAGTTTTTCCACATTTTGACATGTTCGAAAAAACAAACCACCAATGTATATTTATTTAGTTCTATGTGGAGGCAATGACAACAAAGTAGCACATAATAATGAAGTGTCAGAAAACAGAATTTTTAAAATTTATTACAAATACTGATGTGTTCCTTGGTCTTCATGATGCTAGATTACACACCAATGAACTCTACATACCAAGTAGGTAACTGCTAAATGTATTTTGCTGCACTTAAGTTTTCAACAAAAAAATAGCACCTTTCACTTTTTTTAGTTTGCCTTTCACTTCAGAATTACCCACTACTTTCGATGGTTCATTACATAAATTCTAAATAAATCACATTGGTTTGTAAAAATGTCAAATGTTCAAGCAGCACTAACAGTTTTGCAAATCATTGTATGAAAGAAAGTTTTGCATTCCAAGGCATGCAAAGATTGAAGAGACATCCAGGTGAAATATATGTCGATAAGATTAAAAATAGAATCTGTACCTCATCCGATTCTCCTGTTACTACCAGAGGAGTGGGCAGTGTCACCTCATCCTGGGTGTACAAGCAGAGCAAACTTAAAATTTGGATGTGAATGCGACAGCACAAAAGTGAAGCACCATACCGAGTAAAAATGTTGCAATTACAACTAAAAAGGCCCACACCATTCAAGCCCAAAAGCCTATTTTGCAATTTAAGCAAAAGTAAGTCACATCAGGATCTAATCGATCCTAATTTGCCCATTTTCCTTCTCAAACCTTAAGGTTTTATGTAATGCTTCTGAGAAACAGAGGCTTAAATAGACATCTCTTTTAACAGCTTCCTGCTTGGTGGAGGACAAGAATGAATAATGAAACGGCGAGCTTCCCTACTTACCTTATCTACGCTATCCAGAGATGAAGAAGGTGAAGTGGTGGTTGTGATAATCTGAGGGGAACAAAATTGAAAAGGAGCATTACAAACATGCTTTAATTTCAATCCCTCCCAGGTATAAAGAAGAGATGCAGCAGAGCATCATCCTGTAACTGGTGGCTGCATAGTTTTCATTGATAGTGTCATAAAATATATAGCTGTGATAAGTATGAAGTTTTGGTGTGTAGCATGCTGAGAAAGGCAAATGAGAGAGAAGGTCAAAGAGAACAGGAAGTGCTTTTGTTTATATTCTCAACTGAAAGTAACCTTGCAATGACGCAATAGGCTAAGCGAATGGCAACTTGCCTTCATTTCTGATTACATGAGACGGAAAGATTAAGAGACTCAAGTCCTAAAACACAAGTACAAGTCATAAGTCTTTAGGGCTGAATTCTAAGTCAAGTCGTTCTACAATCTAGGATACAGACACACGAAACCATTCATCCACAATAGTACATGAAGGTAATTGAAAGTCCATACATGCATTTCTTTAAGAGACAGCAACAGCAATACAAGGGATCCAGACCCCTTAAACTTTCATATCTTGTCACATTATATTCAGGAGGTTCAATGTATTTTATTGACATTTTAGTCAGACAATTAAAAAGTAGCACTGGTAGCACCTAGGATTTGCAAGGAGAGCCGTTGTTGAAAGTCCTGCTGCGGCCTCCCACAAGCAATGTAAGGGACAAAGACAATATCTGGAATAAGTGTTCTTTTCAAAAAACTAAAGCGCATCATCCTTCTTAGATTCCCAGTGTGAAGCATGGTTGTGGCAGCATCATATTACGGCGATGCTTTCTTCAGCAAAGATCAGGGAAGTTGACTAGAGGGAAGACTGATGAGTTCGAGGAGTTTCAACGCTTCACACAAAATAATGTTTTTACCAACACACTTGTTTTTTTTTGGGGTTTTTTGACTGACCCTCTTACAAGAGTGGGAAAAACTTTCCAGAGAGCAAACTAACTTTCTCTGAACAACACTCAGGGGACATCCCTCAACTACATCAGAGGGGAAAAACAAAATAATATATTCCTATAAGGGGGTTTTCATTGGAACAAAAAGATAACTTTCATTTTATGGATGTGTCCTTGTGCATGCTGACCAAGCTAAAATGACACAGTATGCCATCCATAATGAGCAGTTACCTGTGCATCGGTTTCTCTGACGGTGGCTAGAGGACGACTGGAGGTTTCAAACGGGTCTGGACTTTGTGTGAATAGCTGTTCCTCCTGCAAAGATGATTCAAAGAACATAATTAAATATAAGAGTTATATTGTCTATTGTTTCAATCGTGCTTTGTTTTCATACACAGGACTTGGGAATTCATCTATTTAGGCTTCAAGCCGCATGCAAAAAAAAGCATTGAGCATATTTTACATTAAAAATGAATCATGACGTTTATACCCAGTCCAGCTGACACAGATGAGAGCATTCTGTTTGAAGCAAATTTACCTCTCCCTTCCCTGTCCTCTCCAGAGAGACTGTAGGTTCGTCTGGGAAAAGTTCTTCCTGTTTCAAAGAAACAAACAAAAAATTCTATCATCATAACTTTTAAAACATGCACACCCTTGGTGCAAAACATACACAGCAGATGCAGCGAGCTGCACTGACAAACTAATTCAACCCTAATGATTAAATTCAGGTAGTGGGTGTGTCATTAATCAACGCTTTCCAGTATTTGTGTGAGCACAGATATCTTTGAGTCCCCAGAGATAACTGGAGGGGGGGGGGGAAGCCTCTATATCCCCCGAGCTTGAATCTGTAAGATAATCCACGTCATCAACATCACATTTAAGAAAAAGCTCCCAACCGAGACTGAATTACTAATTTGGTGCAACCACTGCCTACCTCGTATTCATAAGTATATTCTTCATCGTCATAGAAGTCCTCGTTTTCCTCTTCCTTTTGCTTGTGCTCGTTATTCATCTTAAGAGAAAAGTTGCAATTATCAACATTTACATCAGTTGTGTGATTGAGGAGAACAAAGCCAAGAAATCACAGAGCAATCCACCGATTAAGTCAACATTTTCATTGGAAGCACATAGATATTAAAACAGACACATGCTCCATATTGCAGAGGCATCATCCATAAAATCTACTGTTAATTGAGGGTGTTATAACTAGAATTAGTTATTGAGTCCTAATTTATTAAAATGTAGTTAAAGGAGCTGTTATTTCTTGTCGGTTTATGTTATGTTAGAACTGTTAGAGTTTGTTTTTGGAGTTTAGTAGGTCGAGAAGTGTTAGTTGACATTAGGGGTGTAACGATTCATTCGGCTCACGAGACGGGACAATGCAACATACAGCGTCTACGGGAAGACGACAAGATGACACTAAGAATATTTTTGGGAACTTTTTTATTTTTTTTAATCAAAGTACAGCCTCTTAAAAAAGTTTAGAAATGGTTATTTGCCACCAGCAGAAGGCAGGGTAAAAATCTATTATCTTAAAGGTGATAAAATGCTTTGCATGCAGGCAGAATGCACCTGACCATGTCTCCATACTCTCAGCATCAAATTATAAGACAACTACAACTTCTGAACATACATTAAGACTACAGAAAACTTGTTCATCACGTGTTTTTTTTTTTTACTGATTCTCAAGTACTTGCGTCTTCCCCATAGCGCCACATCAAAAACTGCCACTGCTGGCTTTGACTCGGCTGATAATATCAGCTACACCCCTAATTTCTTTGATTTTGGTCAGTTTAAAAGAAAAGGTAAGTTCAGTTTCCATGTTTAGTTTGACACCCTTTAAGGACATTTACCAGGCGTCGTCTCTGCCTCTTTTGTCGTCCTTTATTTCCTTTGCCCTGGTTAAAAAGTCAACAGTCAGAGGGGGGAAAAAAGAGAAAAAGATACAAGTTCCTCATGTTTCCGATGTTGGTAAAATTATGGTTGATAAGTTAAGAGTGATACTAACAGCAGGGAAGAAGTTAATGATCATCAAGGTGAATACAAAAATACACAAGACGTAATCCAGTTTTTATTTATTTGAATCACACCACTGACTTCATGTTTTAGCTCATTGATGATTTTCTTCTCTATTTATTCAGAGGAATTTTGACAAAAAATAAATAAAGAACTCAGTTGATGCAAAGTTATTGAGACAAAAGTCCACCTTACAAATATGTTTATGGATGACCGAAGTTAAACCATTCATAACTAGAGTTATAGCAAAGTGAAGTACTTAATTTAGTAAGTACTTTAGCGGCAAAAAATATATATATATACGTATAGGGATTGCAGTAAATCGAACGCCAAATATGTTTTTCTTCTGTTATATTTTCTGGGTTAAGAATATCTTTTAGGTTAACCTTTTTTTTACTGCATACATCTCATTAGTGCACCAACTCCTGCCCACACCTGCAACACCACCACTGTTAACTTGCAACGAAATGTCAGAGATTTAAATCTTTACATGTCTTCAAGAGCTGATTTGAATATTTTTATTCAATTCACGTCATTATGTTTTCTGTAGAATGAGTTAAAACATGAAAGGCAAGTGTGCACCATTAAATATGTGCATTAAATTAAACTGAGTAGCATTTCATGTGTATTTAAAGTGTATTAATGAGAAAGCTTTACTTTCCCATGTTCCCTGTTCTTCTTCTTTGGTGCCGAGTTCTTCTTCAGTGGGTCATCCTGTGTGAGGAGAACAGTCTCCAGCACAGTTTCAGGCAATACTGAGACCGTCTAAAGACACATTTAGAACATTTCAACAAAAATTATGGATAATTTAATTATCAAATTGCATTTTGATATTAGTTTAATTCAATATTTAAGGTAGATTTTAGAATTCTAATTAGAGAGTGATTTGCAGACAGCTAATTAATGAAGTTATTGAACTGAATAATATTTAACCACAAGAACAAAAAATGACAAAACGGAATAATAATCAGTCACATCCCAAAGCAGCGTTAAATTATGAGATTCCAAACAACGTTGAGAATATTAGGAGTTCCTACCTCCTCAACGTTGGTGTGGTTCAAGGTAGAATTGACCAGAGTCCGATTCATTTTGAGTGAAGACACTTTGTCCCCATCCCAGTCTTCTTCCCCTGTCCCTTTGGATCCCTTTAATTTGGTGACTTTCTTCTCTCCGTCCACTGTGGTCATGGTCCACAGCGTTGGACCCTCTGCGGTTTCAATCAAAGGTCCCTTCAGAGAAAACAAAATGAAAGACGGTCAGAATGTATGTAATTAGGGAGATAAAAAGCCAGTACTGCTGCATGTTAATCATGTTAATGGCAACAAAAAACATGTCAATGTGGAACATATCATGGTTCATTTAATGAAACCTCAGTGGAAATGTATTTCTATATTTAGACCTTGTAGTTTTCCTTATTTTATGAGGAAATTCATGCCTTAGCATCAGTTCATCATTACCAAGTTGAATACTTACAGCTGACAGAGGATCAAGCAGTTCGCCCTCTAAATGTTTGTCCTCGTCATCTAATGCTATCAGTGGCTTGTTGGTGAGGTCAAATTTCAAAGAACTCTAAAAAAACCAAAAACAAAACAGTCTATTTCTTCATAATGTTATGCAATGACTGATTTGATTAGCAAAACAAAATTCTTACGCATGAAATATAAAAGACGCCGAAAGATTAAGAAAAGCAGAATTTAAGAGTAGCAGAAAAGAATGGTGAGGCTGAATATTATTTGACTCTTTCTTGGATCCTTTTGCATTTAATTTTCTTTACTGCCTCAGCATGATTTGGACATAATGTTGACTTGCTTATATTACATTTCTATTCTTCCTGTCCTGGCTGTGTAGAGGCCTCTTGGGGAATGAGCAGAAAAAATCCAGATTGACATTACGTACAGTGTACTCGGTGATGATATTGGAGGTGTGAGTATCAGTTTTTTCTTTTTTCTTGGATGTAGTGAGCACTTGGAGCAGTTCCTCTATACCGTCCTGCAGCAGCCTGTCAATCAAAGCCTTCAACAAAGGCAGCTGTGGGGAAAAAAAAAAACATGACAATGTGCCATCACACTTAATTTTCATAGACTTATAAGGTCCAAATCTCACCCTTATTCCATAGTTTTCAAACATTTCTTCAACGTCCTAAAATGGAGGCAAAATATTTTCAGTGACAATAGCATAAACCCAGAGAATGTATCCCAGAGGAGGAATCACAATGTCATGTGTTCAACCTTCATCTCCAGAGACTTTCCAGGAGCGCCAGCATCTCCCTGTATAGATATGGATGTTTATAAAGCGCACAATAAGGCAGTTTCCATTTTCATGTTTTTCACATTTAAATCATCAGTAACTACCTTTTCCCCTTTCAGGCCTCGCTCTCCTTTCCCCCCCTGAAAAATAGGACAAATAAAGCATCAAGCTCATATTTCCGCCTAAGCCATCCTCAGTCAACAGTGATACAGCCTTACCTTCAGTCCTGGTGCACCCTACACACACACACAGAAACAGAGGAGCAAGACATTTTGAGCATGCATCTAATATGCATGACATCAAGCTTGCAATGCTGTTTTTATTCTTTCCGCAGCCAGTTTCAACCTAAAGTAAAATACAATGCAGCCATCGCTCATCGACGATTTAGATTCTATCCAGGCAATGCATGAATTATGCCGAGCGGCAGCAGGAATGACGTGCAATTATTTATGAGCTGCTCATGCTGTATGCAGAAACATGTTGTGTATATAGAAGTAGTAAACTCACAGTAGCTCCTGGTGGACCCATTGGGATTGGAAATGCCTGCCGAATGTCATCAATTGTGGCGCCCTGAACAAAGATATCTCCACTTAAATTACATGTAGATTTTCCTACATGTCCTATAAATGAAAACTGGGGGAGTGTTATTGGTATTATGGGAGCCAGTGTGTGGAAAATTGGCAGCAACATTGATTCTGCTCATTTGTTTTTCAAAGTTAACTGCATATAAATTGCTCCACGTGTGGCACATACAACAATAACTTCTTTAAATGTTGCAGAAAAATCATGTTTTAGTATATTTTTCCTTACTGACGTCAAAGCTAGCCATACATAAAAAGTTCCTGATTTTTAATATTGCTTTTAATCCTTCCATACTTAGAAATTAGTAGATTTACAACACATAAAAAAACACCTACTAGTGCAAATGAAATTAAACTTTGAAAGAAATTGCTACACAAACAATAAAACAATAAAAATGTAAAATCAAGTTGCAGTGATTGTCAATGCTCAAAATTTGTTGAAGGTTGTTCTACTTATAGTTTAAAAAAAATATATGAAAGATTTGATATCTGCTTCCAGGTTAAGGTATCACAATGAAAGCATGGGTTTATTTCTACCTCAGTCGTGACTAGCACCTGCCTACCAGGCGAACCTGGAGGCCCTGGCTCCCCTTTACTTCCATCTTTCCCCTTTAAAAAAAGAAAAAAACAATTAGTTGGTACATCAGTTTAAAGGTGACAGAACGATGTTTTTATCACCTTCAAAACGACTCACATTGACACCAGGATCCCCTTTGTCGCCCTTAAATGTAGAGGAAAATTAACACTTTTCCAAAAAAAATCAAAAATAAAACATAGCACCAAAATTGTTACTTTGAAGTATTTCATAAATACCTTTTTTCCATCCTCTCCTTTGAATCCATTTTCTCCCTGTGGGTAAAAACAATGTGAATGTTTTGAAGCTCATGGGAAAAGATACATAAAATATGGAGTAAGACTGTCATAAATGTAGCTTGCATTTCTCACATCCTTTCCAGGCAGGCCTCTCTTCCCATCAATGCCTGGTCTCCCCTGAAACAAAATCAAAAAAGGTTAAAATAGCATTCTAAATGTGGATTGAATTGAACCCTTTTTGTTAACAGTCCTGAGATTACACTGGCTGTAAACTGAAGAAACAAGCAATCAGTACATGAAACTAAATTGACCACAAAGCTTCATCTGGAGCTTTTTAAAGTGATACTCACTGGAGTTCCTGGTAATCCAGGCATTCCAGCAATCCCTTGCTCTCCTCTCTGTTCATTGACACACACACACACACACAAAGTGATACTCACTGGAGTTCCTGGTAATCCAGGCATTCCAGCAATCCCTTGCTCTCCTCTCTGTTCATTGACACACACACACACACACACAACTTGCTATAAACTTGATTAATCAGAGAATATGAGGAATAAACCTAACACACACTTGGATTCGGTGAGCTCCAGAAACTACTCCTGCCTTCAAGTGTCCCAGATCATTTCACAGGTCGGATGACAATTGGGTTTTTTCCGCATCCACATGCACTGAAACTTGTACGTACGTAGCAGTAATGCTTAAGAGTATTATTTAACACTCTTCAAAAGTGATTGGTAAAGCTTGAATTACATTGTGTCGTGCAGGGTAATTAAACATGCACCAATTCTGCACAAAAAAAAAGATGACACCGTTTCTGAGTGATGCTACTTTTTAGTGTGGTGACGGCACAGTGGTAAGGGAGCACTTGACTTAGACTCCCTTATCAGTCCATCACCTGTCAACACACACAAAAACCCCCCACCTAAAATCTAAACCGCATTATAGAATCATTCAGTTCTTTATCCAAGCTTCCAGTTTGCTGTAACATTTGCAGTTTACAATTTATTGCCCACTAAGCATCTGACACAAAACCTGACTAAATGTTTCCTATTCTAGGTCAGTTACTTAAACAGCTTCCCCAAAACATTTAATTTTGTTGCCAATAATGGCATTCATCCATTTGGTAGACTCATCTGTCATGAACGATGGGTTTGTGTATTTTTGATTTTGTTTTTAGCTTAAGTTTTGGTTTCAAGCTCATTTAAATAGCTTGAATTCATCAAAATCTAAGTGAACACAAACTTCTCAATTTATAGAAAGTAAAACAAAAAAAACCTTTATCATTCTGTCATTCACCAAAAATGAAATTAATTTATGTAATCCTAACTGAAAAGTTTACTCTTACTTAATCTAAATAAGAAAAATAACAGTGTTCTTATACAGATTCTCCAAGCATCTGGTCTGAACTGTATATGCAACTTCAGGGGTTCTTAAACACAACTTCTGTAGGGTTCACCAAGTTTGATTTACTACAATTTAAAGACAATGCAATACCAAACATAATGCAGTTTAATTCCCATTTCATGGTTGTACACACCAGAATATTACAGTATTATAGAAATTTAATGGGAATATTATGAACAACAATTATGTATCATTAGACCACATCTTTCCTCTCCTTTGCAGCATCTTATAAGAATAGTTTCTAATGATAAAATTAATCTCATTATCACAATCTGGACCTGAATAAGTAACAGAAAATTGATGGCTAATTACACAATTTAGATATTAAATTATGTAAATCACATAAAAAAAGTTGCCCATTAAAAATAGATTAAGATTCTAGTTCATATAGCGCATAGTAGGGTTAGTGTTGTTGCAGCTGACTTGATTGTGCCGAGTGAAACCTCTTCAGCCTGCAGCACTGCCACCTCCTTAAGTCTATAGATGCATGCATGCATAGAGCTCACAAAAACATTTTATAACGCAGACATCTTTCCGCTATGTGTGGATTGGTCACAGGTCTTTCTGTGCATCTAGAGACAATTTTGTACCAATTTGAGAGCTATTTAAAGTAACCATTTATTGTATTTTGTATGTACTTACTGGACCAGGTTCTCCTTTATGCCCTTTATCTCCCTACACAAAAGACAAAACATCTTTTATATTTTTCAGTGATGAGAAGTTACAGAAAACTCTTGACAGTACTTTTCAACAATTCAACCTTTACTCCTGGTTTTCCTAGAAGGCCGTCAAGTCCATCTCTTCCAGAGCCCTGCAAGACAAAATGTTTAATATCTGAACACATTTTAAGTCCAAGATTAAGTCCCACAAACAGAAGAATGCAACATGGGATTTTATTTTGAGGCACCTGCAAATTTCCCGGTAATCCAGGTTTTCCTTCTGGTCCCTGGAAAAAATTTGAGAATGTTTAATTTAATTTCTTGCAAGCAAATATTTATGCAACTGCATCTGTTAGTACTGTTGTTGTCCATTGTTAGCAAATAATTTCAAGCAATTTTCAATAATTGATGTTTTAAAATACCTTAAAAACTGTGAACTTATTCCAAGACCGTTTACACAAAACAAAACAGAAATTAATATACAAAAGGGGATGAGTGATATATTGATTAGATTCGATGTATTGACCCAGTTCAAGCACAACCCTGCCCCCACCTATTTCTCATGTTTTTATGTGATCTTTGAGCCAATTGGAATTTGCAGTTATCTTATGTTACAGTTGAAATAATGATTATATAATGAAATTTCTTTTCAAGTTCTACAATATTTATTATTAACGTAAAAAAATGTTTTCGGTAACCAAACAGCATGTGTTCAAAAGTTGCCATTTTGATCATTTATTTTCCCTTTGATATTAATTTTTAAATTGAATTTGAATTTCATTACTCTAGAGAATAATCACCAATTTTACATCCTGATATATGCAGTCATCATAAATTGAAACTATTTTGAGTTTCACTTTACTTCTCTTAATGATATCTGTAAAAATAAGCAGCTTAGTTTAATTTATATATTTATCTTGACACGTAAGGGACTGAATCCTTACTCTTGGCCCAGGTAGACCCGTTTCTCCTCTCAGGCCAGGCTGGCCCGGTTCTCCAGGGTCACCCTGTTAAAAACAATAAAAACACAGCAGAGAAAAACTAAGGGTTATCATCTTGTGGAACAAAAAGTTAAATTCTGACTGAGGATGCTGCATGTTTTCTGTTCTAGTTACCTTAATAACTCTGGTCAGTATGCCGTTTTCTGCAACAACCTGGCGATTATCAGGGCAACAAATCTTATTTATTCCCAAGAAAAACAATTAAATACAAATATTGTCAAAACGTTGATATGTTTTAAGGAACAAAGTATAAAACAGCAATTCAGATTTGCTTACTTGTGTTCCCGGGGGTCCAGGTTTCCCCTTTGTTTCAATCCCAGTTGCGTTAAAAGAACAGGAACAAAGCAACAGTTAGGATCTAAGACGTCACACAAAACACCAAGTGTTTGCAGCACAAGGGAAAATTAGACTGTGCTTCCAAGGGTGACACACACAAAAAGCCAAGTTAATTAGCATCATATCAAATCAGGAATCATGTCTTCACAAGAGGATAAAAGGTTGTGCAGCATTTAAAGGGTGACTGGCGCAGAAGAATGATCAGAAAGCAGCCAGAAGGAGAAACAATCACTGAGAGGGGGGGGAGGGAGTGCACACGCAAACATACCATTTCTCCTTTATCGCCTTTCTTTCCATCAGTACCCTTTAATAGAATAAATAAAGGGTGGGCGAATAAATGCCTGACATCGTTACTAAAAATCTGGGAGGGCAGTAAGATGGTGTGACCATCGTGGAATACAACTTACAGGAAGACCTGGTTCACCTTTTTCTCCAGGGTCACCTGGTCGCCCTGGTAACCCCAATGGACCCTGATTAACAACAAATCAACAGAATTAAGCTTTCGATTAGGATATAGTTTTAAACCAGAGCAAACATTGATATAGTATAATTAAAATTGTAACATAAGGGTAAAACTGAGGTATGCAAAAAGGTTTACAATGGAAAAAAAAAAAGTTTATTTGTACATTTTTTAAAATTTATTTTCAGTTTGATATCTTTACCAAATCTATGCAAACTGAATGTTTGATCCAAACATGTTCATTATTCAGCTGAATCACAGATCGGATAAAAATCTGTTCTTTAACTGCCATCGTGTTTATCAAACTTGATTTTCATTCAAATCTGTGTCACTTCTCAATTTTAAGAAGGCAAAAAAATATATAAAAATACCCTTATTCCTCTTTCACCAGGCTCTCCAGTGAACCCTGGGTCACCCTGCAAGGTTCACAAATAATAGATATTTTACACCAATACTTCATGATATGACCTAATTGACAGAAGAGTCTATATACTAAGAAGCAGGGTAAGACACTAAAAGCTCAAATGAAACAATGATTGAAACCACATAGCCAGACTGATCGTACCTTCATTCCTGGTTCTCCCTTCGCTCCAGGTGCTCCCTATATGGACAAGTAACAATGAATATTGATGCATTTACTGTGTCGACACATGGCTGTTTGTACAAGCTGGAAGTGAAATTGAGGAAAAGCTAAATTTGACATTTTCTGACCTTCAATTCAGTGAAAACTTTTTGTTGACGTCGTTGGACATTTGCTCATGTTTTAACGCTTAAATAACTTGAAATAAATACACTGCATAGCAAAAGCAGCCACATTTTGGGATTTTATCCGACATCAAAACAAAGTGGAGCATAACTGTTAAGTGGAAGTAGAAAGAGACGTGACTGAGAAAGTTCTGAAAAGAGTGGTGAGAATATGTATTCAGCTCCTTTTAGTTTAAAAATGCTTTTTAAATCCATTGAAGCTTCTGGTTAACACACAAAGAAATTTAATGGGTGCAAATAACTTTGTACTTTGACCTGAGTTTTGCTAGCAGTCTGCTGTGTATGGTTTGAATTTTTAATCCACTCTTTTACAAATAACCTAATGTAATGAAATGAACAGCATTATACCAACAACTCATTTTAATTGCTGTTTAACAGCCACACAGGACTTACTTACATCTTTACCTCTTAATCCTGGTTCTCCAGAATTTCCAGGCAAGCCAACACTTCCCTTCTCCCCTTTTGCACCATCTTTGCCCTGAAAAAGAAAAAAAACATAAATCTTGTTTTCAGCCTTAGTAAATACTTACAGTATTTGTAAGGGTTTAAAAATGAAACCACTTTAAAAGCTGGTTTAACTAAACTAAGTGTTAAACACAGAGAAATGCAAATACTCATTTATGTTACTGGTAACCAAGTGAATTTTGCTTTGATCCTGCTCTGGTAATAGTTAAAAAAGAAAGAAAAGAAAAAAAGGTAAAATTTTGTCCAAGCCCTTCACTCCAAGCATCAGGCTGTGACTATCAGTCTGCTGGTGGTAATAGCTAAATTGCAAGCCGTTAGTGTTAGAGCATCCTTGATAAAACCTGCTGCTTGCTGTTACAGGGAATGAGGCTCTTTGAGAAAATCCTCCACCTGAAAAATACTGAGAGATTAAGCCAGACTTTCGTTTCCATCGGTAATTATTGAGTCATTGTGGGTTCTGTTATAATAGTGGCCATTTCGTATCGTAAATGATGCTTGAAAATAGATGTGAAAATATGAGGCATGCGTGGAGAACAAAGGTTTTTCAGTTTTTTTGTGTGTTTTGTTTTTACTGAGGGAGATTTAATTTAATACACAATAAATCTGATGTATGAAATGTATTATTACCAAGCACAAAGTAAAGCATGCAAGTAAAAAATATTTTAAAATCAATGAGTACAAACTTGTGTTTAGAGACAATTTTACCAAATACTTTAACTGATGTGAAAAAAAATAAAAACTTATTTCACTGACCTTTGGTCCTGGCTTCCCTGACAGACCAACATTTCCCTAAGAATAGCAAAACATTTAAAAAAAAATTTTTTTCTATTTTTTGCTTCACAATATGAAAACTGTTAGTAACTCACCCTCTCACCATTTATCCCCTTCTGTCCTGGAAGACCTGGAATCCCAAAACCAGGACTTCCCTGCATGAAAAATAAAAAAAAACAAAACAATTGCAGTTATATTTCCTCTGCTTCTACCTGAACATATGTAGATGAAAACATTTTTTTTCTTTTCACCTTTTCTCCTTTCTCTCCTTGATCTCCTTTAATTCCCTGAGGACCTGTTTGACCAATTGGGCCGAGATCTCCCTACAGGAGGAAAATGTTCACATACACAACGTGGACACAGAGACAGTCATGAATGTGGCCAAAGTTTTGTTTCCGCCCCCCCGCTCCCTCTCCAAATGATACCCTGTGGACTGAGATTAAAAAGGTCCCCTTAAACGAAGCATTCAGAAGCCAACCGCAAAAGTTAATGAGAGAAATCTTAATTGTGTTTGATAAGCGGACCCAGAGGGCTGAGTGAGTGTGCAAGAATACCCTGAACAATTAATTAGCAATGTTTTCATGGAGCAAAACATCAAAAACATCACTTCCCCACAGCTGGGAGACATATCTTCAACCAGTTAAGACAAATAAATTTGGCCAACTTAAGAACACGTGAGGTTGTGGTTTTCCTATCAGTGAATAGTTTTAATGGCTTCAAATTTCCACCTGAACTTGTCGACTATAAACATGTGTCCCCATCTTTTCCTTATACAGACATGGTAAACCAATTAGATTATGGTAAAGCTAATTTACCTCAGTAACTCCATTCACAAAGCGAGGCATAAATTAAATAGACACTGATGTTTTCAAGCATCCATTCTGTTGTTGCAGTTGATGCCATTTGTGTTCACAGTGAATGAAAACTTGACATTTAAGATTACAATATTTTAGGCCAATAAAAATGAATAAAAAAATGCAAGTTTAATGAAAAGTTTGATACCTGCTTAAAGGTTATTTTTAAAAAGTTTTCAGCCTAGTCTCCAATGGTTTGCAGAGACTGATGTGCAATAGACTCAAAAGGGGAAAGACGCACACACCTCCAAATTGCACATTGACCAGACCTTGAGTGACCAAATGAAGTTGTAAGCTTCCCAGGCTACAGCTGTAAAATATGTTGCTTGCCTAAAAGAAGCAACATAACATTTAGCAGAGGGGAGGAGGATGATTGGAAATAGAAGGAGCAACAGGGAGGGACATGTAGAAAGAGATTTTTTTTTAAACCATTTAGATTGCAAAAGTAAAATAAAGTGTAGACACAAGATTCTACAACTTCATGCTCCGTTGACTTGCTGCAAGCATTTCCAAATGTTCCGTGAAAAGCACACAGAGTTTGGATTTTTGTGCAAAAGTTATTCGAACTGTACTTGTCAAGGTATGTGCAGGCAGAGCTTTGCCAAATGAAAACACAAGGTGGATGGCTGTGTAATTCATTGCACTCTGCAGAGGCATCGCCCTCAAATGCAACCTCACATGCTGCTGAAAGCTGTTGAGAATACTGATGGTGCTTTCTCCTCAACAGGTGAAGGAACAAATGTGTCATACATAATGAAATAATCCAGATTTTTAAGCCACACAAACTCAGCAGTGGAAAAAAACTACTTGAAAACTACTTGGTATTGCTTAGAGCAGCAATACTATGATTTTCTTAGTGGTGAATTGGGGTTTGTTAAAATTATGCTGCTTGCAAATATATTGTGCTATTTTCACCTAAAAAGTAGAATCAATAAAGAGAAACTGACTCACCCTGGCACCTTTTTTTCCAGGTGGGCCAATTATCTGCCAGGTTGGTTGACAAAAAGGAAAAGGAAACTCAGTGATAAATGCTTTAATTTGTGTTATTTAAATGCATAACTATGTTTTCTTACACCCATCGCAGGATCTCCAGGGGCTCCTCTTTGTCCTTCATCTCCTTTCAATCCAATTGGCCCAATTAGTCCCTGGAACAGTTGAATCAACTTATCAATATGCTGGATTTTTTAACTTGGTTTGCTGTCTCTATGACGATTCGGTGGTGTAGTCTCTTAAAAGCTGTGGTTGGTCCCGAAGACAACAGTTTTTCACATAAAATCTTATAAAGCTTCAAATCAAGAATAACAAATTGAAAAACATGATGTTTAATTTTCCCATTGAGAATCAAAAGTTTTACTCAAAATTCTTCAAACCACGTTAATTAAAATCAGATCTAGAAAACCTTGAAAGCGACTTCCTTATTTCTTCATTTCAAAATTTAAGTACCTCTGATAAGACAATGCACAAGATTATAATCAATTTTAGTTTTTATTTTCCAATAAAAAAGGAAAATAAACAGATATGTGTTTATAATTTTCTAAAGTCAATCAGTGAAGACAGTAGGTGTTCTTGTGCGACATCTATATTTTACTAATAATAAACTTCACTAACTTGAGGTCCTTGTGGTCCATCTGGTCCTTTTTCTCCCTGCTCTCCCTAAAATAACAAAAAAAGTTTACAGATTTTACATCTACATGCACACCTAATATTGTCAGTCTTATCGCTGAAATAAAAATTATTCAACTTTAGCACAACATAAAGAGTTTTCAATCTAATGAGGGGAGAATACATTACTGAAAGAGAAACTCACCTTGTCCCCTTTTTCTCCTTTCAATCCCTTTTTCCCCTGAGAGTAAAAATGAGTCACACCAAGTGAATCTTTTCATCACAGAGTCTTAGCCTCAGTTAAAAAGACACTGATTATAACTCATTTCAAGCCAGCACAATTAATTCGTATTCTCTGCAGGGTAAAGACAAGCAGAGGTTGTTGCATGAAATCAGCGGAACATAGAAATGAACTACAAACCCGGGGTCCACCCAGTCCCTGGATGCCCTGGTCTCCACGGTCACCCTAGAAGGGCAAAATATTTACATGTATTTATTTATTTTTTTAATCAAAAATATGACATTTTCCATGCTGAAAATCAGTGTTTTGTACCTTTGGTCCCTCTGCTCCCGTTAAGCCAATATTTCCCTGAAAAATAAACAAAAACATTCAGAAAAATGTTAATGTCCAAAGTACATTTGGCACCATTAGACACCTTTCCTGTTAGGACAGTGAACAAACCCTTTTGCTCAGTAGAAGCAGCTAGCCTTTCATCAATGTTCAAGGTTGGAGCGCACAGAGCGGGATCTTTGCACAAGCAGATTTTGCATCATTATCCTATCAAAACGTGGCCATTTTTTGTTTTCTACCAGGCCACATGAAGTGTTTGATGAAAAGTTTGTTCTTTGTCTTATCTGACCAAACCACCTATTTTTAAGTATTAACAGCCTTCATTCTGTGTTTGTAATCATAGCACCATGGACCCCAATATGCATTTCCATCGTTTTTTCTAATTTCTTTTGAAATCGTGCTAAATTCAACACAGCAACATTGATGCTCTACTTATGTACCTTCTCTCCTTTCTCTCCTTGAGGACCTTGGATTCCTTGTATACCGAGTCCGTCTTCACCCTGCAAAAGATGCATCCATAGTAAATTAAATCTATAAGTCCAAGATGTATTCACTCACAAGTGTAAAGGATGTTTTACCTTTTCTCCTTTGTGACCTGGCAATCCTGGTATACCATCGATGCCAATGGGACCAGGAAGACCTGCAATACCCTGCAGGAGTTTGCATAATGCAACAGTGAACAAAAAACATTTTAAAAAGGAGTATTTCAACATTTTTCCCCCCATTAAGTTTAAATATTAGCCCTTCTTTCCTGGACAATATCTTTTCCCACCATTTATAAATGTAACAATTATGAACTTACATCTTTTCCTGGCTCTCCTTTGTCTCCTTTCAAGCCTTGCTTCCCTCGTAAACCCTTTCAAAAATTAATGAAGAAACCCAGCTATATTATATAACAAAGAAAGTGATTCTGCAGTTATAAAAATAGGTTTAAGTGCAAGAATTGTGTTAAAGTAAAATTAAAGCCAAAGAACCAGCCAGTCATTTAACACAAAGAAACACAAGAGAGGCGTCATCCTTACTTTGGCTCCCGGAGCTCCAGGATCTCCCTACAAAGCACAAAAATAAAAGCAGCCTAGCTGGACCAATGAACCAAAAAAAAAGAAAAGGAAAATCTATATTTCTCCAAAATTATTCTGTTATGCAACACATCAGTAGGCAAGGATAAAATAAATAGTGAATATCTACCTTCACAGATATTCCTGGTGATCCTGGCGGGCCGGGCTGGCCGGGGAGGCCAGGTGATCCATTCGCTCCCGGTACCCCGGGTGGTCCCTGCGGGCCCTGAGCAACTCCAGGAAATTAGGTTTGAACTGCTCAGCATCACTCAACGCCAAACACTTTCTTTAAAACTTACTGAAGATCCAGGTTCTCCTTTTCTTCCAGGCACAAAATTTGAATCTGTACCAGCTATAACGTAGCCAGGCTCTCCCTTTGATGCAACAAAAGTAAAAGGTGAATTTCTGCACAACATTCATATTTTTGGACAAGTCGCTGCAGATATTAATTCAGGAAATGGGCAAAAATAAATTGAAATCAGTCTGGAGAATTTAGCCCAACATCTGACTTACTCGCTCTCCCCTCTGTCCCTTTGAACCGGGGACACCTGGAGGACCCTGCCGACGGACAGAGATGAGACAGCATGAGGAGATTAAAAAAATACTTGTTTTAATTTGACACATTAGACATTTAAAAAGATCAAAACACACATTTTATAAAACCTAATCATTTCTTTAAATCCATTGGCTCCAGACTCTCTAAGATTAATAATTTGTGGTTTCATATCCCTTTAAATTTCTCACAGTTATGTTACAAGCACAAACTTCTAGACATGTTCATATGGTTTTCTGTAGCAGACCAATAGTGTGCAATATGTGTTTCAAACAAAAATCTGAAAAGTGTGGATATGTTTACATTCAATCTCTTTTGTAGAAGCACCTTTTGTTACATTCACAGCTGTAAAATATGTCTCTAGAAACATTACGCTTTCATTCCCATTGTTCTTTGCAACATTAGTTTTGTGTGCGCCTTGTGTACCATTATTTTATGTTTTATATATTTTCCAACAAAACATATCAGCAACAACATTTTGGTAGGCCCTCTTGGTACATTAAAGAAAAGAGAAGCAGCAGGTGCAAGACATGATTTTTGTTGCATTTGGAGAAAACTAATTCAAGTTCACAAAGTTAAAGTTTTTTCAAAACTTTTCTTCATCTCACCATTTCCCCTGGGACACCTGGAAGGCCCTGAAAAAGACAAAAAAACGTTATATTTTCAGAATATGACCAGTGACAATGGGATTTATTTATTTATTTCTAAATTTAGTTACCCGCTGACCAGCAGAACCTGGAGGTCCGGTTCGTCCTGGTCGCCCTGGCAACCCAGGGATGCCATCCGTTCCTGGAGGTCCCTATAGATTGAGAGCTTGAATCTTTACACAAATGCACAACTTCCTCAGCATTGTTAAGATATAACACATTGTAATAACTGTATTAATATGATGTGAATACTTAACATGTTTGTTATCAAACAGGCAGAAAAGCTGATAAGTTGGTTCATTTTGAAGGTTGTTGCACAAATTGTTGTTTTGTACATTTAAATATGTTCATTACATTGATTTCTGTTGTTGCACATTTTGGTCACCAGAGGGCAGTGTTTAGAATTGACCATAGTTTTACCAAGACTGGGCTAAAATTAATCTGGGGACTTTGTTTGCTCTGCTTGGACATGAACCTGATTTTCATGAGTTGTCAAATTTTTGGCAAGAATTTGAAGACCCGCATGTGCAGTACAAACATAATTCAGCATATTTGTTGCCAAAATACAAATGTCCAAAGTATTTGTGACAACTGCTGAAGTAGTTAGCATGCTACAGTTTCCCAGTTATAATTCCTACTTCCAAGTAGAACGTGGTATAGGTGTAGTGTTGGTGTCCCACGTGGGAAAAGAATTAGTCCTCAACCTCAAATGAAAGGGATTTTGTCTCATCACAACTTTTAAATATGTGCATCACTGTTGATGTGCTCCAGACTTGAAGACTTTATGTATATTGGGATCAGTAGTGTGGAATTTGCATTGTTTTACTGGCATAGTGGTGCAGAGATATTAAAATGCATGATAACATTAAATGCATGTTGGCTCTTACCTTCTCTCCTATTTCTCCTTTGGATGATATGAAAGGATCAAACTGTCCAGGGCTTTGCCTAAATTGCTACAAAATTATATTTTATAAAGTTACATCATGATGGAAAAAAAGGCTGAAAAATGCAGAATAAATTAAACTATAAGGAAAAATGATCAAATGTAAAGAGTAAACATACCAAACCACCAAGACCAAAACCGTTCCCCTAAAATGAAGGGGAAAAAATATGCTAAAAACACCAATTTAAATAATCTAAAATGCTACTGGGAGACAATTAACACACCTTTTCCCCTTTTTGGCCCTGTTGAAGCATACAATTAAGATAATTATGAGCAGCAAACCAAAACACAAAGGAGAAAGTTTACTTGTTGAATTTGTTGAGGGGTACACACCTTGACACACTGTGAGGCGCAGGGACCTAAAGGTTTATTCAAATCCTCTGGGTCTTCAGTCGGAGTGTCCAACTGAGCAAACTGAGCACAAAATGACAAGAAAAGAACACAATGTTAACTCTCCAATGGAGCCTAATGACATCGAATCTCTCTCTGCATTCATCTCCTCTATCCACTGCTCTGACGTCAAAATGAAGTCAAGAACGGTGACGTATTTGCTCCTGCGGAGCTATTGTTTGTGAGTTTGAAGATGGACTGAATGTCTCCATCTTCCATGATCCTCATCATTATTCATTATAGGAATAATGATCCTCCATCATTATTCATGTGTCTCCTTTTCCACATGAATAACTCCCATCTCTACACGCATCGAAATTGCACATTCCTGTGGGCTCTGAAAGACTTCTACATACAATAAAACCGCATCATAACCACGAGATAACTGCAACGCTTCGATCGGCATTGTTTTTCTTTTGTGTGTGCAGGAAATATGAACTCATTCCACCCATTGTGGTATGAGAAGTAAGGAGAAAACTATTGAGGCAGTCTTTCCTTTTCTTACCTCATCCGGTAGTTTGAATTCAGAGAGAAGCTCCTGACTGCAGATGCTTTGGATAAATTCTCTCTCTATGGAGGGGAAGTCATCAAAGGTTGGCGAGTAGAAGATATTTTTATAGCTGCTGGGAGCAGCAATTTTATTGAGCTCCTCGATGTCTGCATTGGAAACTCCAACTGCTAATATGCTAACCCCTACAGAAAAACAGATTGAAGTATTCAGAGTTGTATACAGCAATGTACCTGCAATAATTCAGCATTCACCAAAGTGTTTAACTGAAATTGAGACATAATTTCTCTACTTATGAGTTATTAATATGCCAAGATATTTTCTTCAACCAATATAATTTAATATAAAGATGAACTAATTCAGTGCAGTCATTTGATGCGAAATATTTTTCAGCAGCTTAAGGAGCACCGTTCAAGCATTCAGAGGGTTTCACACAACTGCAAACTTCCCAAATAATACACTTTCACCTTCATCAGCTTAAATCAGAGCTTTTATCTATCAACTATTAGTTGTGCAATCCACAAATCAGGCCTTTACGGCCATCTTGGAATAAGAAATCCACAGATAAAAAAAACAAACAGTTGTACTTACATTTTACCAGATGTCATGTATGCAGCAAATGTGTGAAAGAAGATGGCCTGTATTTGGTCTGCACTGACATAAGGGGCTTTAACACAAATGTACACCTAGTTTGAAATCTTTCCATTTCATAATCATGTAGTACCTAGTTTTAATCTATCAGAAAAATACAAATCAACTACTATTTTGTTCCATTGTAATTAGTAGAAATTCCCCAACAGAAAGTCAGTAACAGTGGAAAATGTTGATTTTTAGTTTTTTCTGAGAGCTAAAAATACAAATTAAATTTAACCATAGGCTAAATTTTAAACATTTAGGCATTATAAAACTTGGAAAGGCACATTTTTTGAAAAGGTTCCCACAGGTTTTTTCAGCTCCAAACAAGTATTAGTTAGAATGGTTCTTTGCATACGAAAGGTTGTCAATATCTCAGTTATCAGTACAGACAAAATGTGTGAAATAGGCAAGAACACATTTAAAACACCCTGTATTATTAAGTTTTTCAAGGATCCAGAGGTTTCTGGAACTCACCTAAAGCACGTGCAATCCTGGAAGGTGGCATCACATCATCCTGGGCCCTGCCATCCGTGATCAGTACCAGAACATGGGCCACATCTTGTCTCATCCCCAAAGACTCCATGAACAGTTCCTGTAGAACATAGCCGATGCCTTTTCCTGGAGACACAAATGTACTAATATAGTATTTAGATAACTCCTAATTCCAGCATGTTGATCTTCTTTAGTTTCTACAAACAGCGTTCATGTTCAAGTCATTTTATTTTGCTTTTTAAAGTAAATTTCATTGGCTTGTGTCAGAAAAACAATTTTAAGAGCATCAACGTCACAGCAGTAAATATGATTTTTTCTTTTTGCCTCTACATCAGTATGATACATTCTTGAGGTTGTGACATCAATAGACAGATCACTTTTAAAAGATTTACTTGCCATTTGATGATGTGGAAGACAGAGAAAAGAACAGTTCACCTTTGAGTCGGTTCAGCTAACCTGTTTTGGTGTTGCCACCTGTGTAGCGCAGCCCTCTGATAGCCCTGAGCACAGAGTTTCTGTCTTTGAAGTCACTTAGATGGAACTCAATACGAGGCTCATCGCTGTAATGAACCACGGCAACCTAGAAGATGACAAAGGAGAAAAGTGCTCATAATCAGCATATTTGCTTTTTGATCTAATGTAAGAGTGCTGAATGGATAATCACGAGAGATGTTTAGTAGTTGCTCCATTTTGGTTGTGCTTTCTTCCTTCTGCTAATATTCTCTGTCGCCTTAAGTACAAAGCCAAGTAGCTGGGCACCTTTACTTTAACAATGTTTCTGTCTGATTATGTCCAATTATTAAAAAAACTTCTCACCATGTTACAGTTATTTAATCCTACTCTGAACAAGAAGTATGTTTTGTGAACTACAGTTATCGGTAATATAAAACGGCGTCTGCAGAATTAAAACCAGCTTCGAATTTGTTAAAAAAATACTTGCAGCTAAAGTGATGACAGTTCACATCTGGAGCTAATTTTCAGCACCTCATCAAGCCAACAAAAGAGAGAACAAGACCAATTTCACTGAGCGACAGACCTGTGTGCCGTGTGCGCCGATAACGGGGAAGTAAGTGGTCACTCGGAAAATGAAGTCTTTCATCTTGGCAAAGTTGTTAACGCCGATGCTTGACGACTCATCCACCAAGAAGACTATGTCTGCTTTGGCCTTCCCACATACTGATGAAACAGAGAAGACATGCCCAACACATGGATGTTTGATATTCACATATTAAACAGACTGAGAGCGGCATTTCTGAAATACCTGGCTGTGGTGGAGCTGTTGACTTTGTGGAGGCTGTGGATACTTTCAGGGAAGTGACTGCAGCTTCATTGGCCTTAGTGACACTGGGTTGGACTGGAGGCTTTTTAGTAGTTATGGAGTTAGCTGGTGGTGCAGCCATGGGGGGCTCAGTGTCTCTGGTGGCTGGTTGAGCAATGGTTGGGTTGACGATGACGACAGTGTTGGGACCAGCTGTGACACGAGGGGATTTCAGCGTCACAGTTGCTGGAACAAATTGGCCTGGTTTCACAGGATCATTCTGCCCTACTGAAATTCATAAAACCATCATTTTTACTTATAAGGTAAGTCAAACTAAAGAAGGACCTGCACTTCAGTAAGATATGAAATTCTGCAGTGTTAAGTCAAAATTATGTTTTGTACGTTTTATATAAATGTAATGAAGCTACAATTTTATTCCTTAATCTATAGAGCTCAACAATAATGTTTTTGTGCGTTTCTAAAATTGCATAATGACGCATGCAAAAACAGAACAAAAGCAAGGTTTATATTTCAACTGCATATAAAATTTATACAGAAATCTGAAATGGAGCTTCATAGATTGCTCGTTCAAATTATTTGTGTAAATTCTTACATATTCTCTGATATATGGTGCTTATAGGCCCCTCCACTTCGCCATACAAAGGTCTGATGGAGAAAATGTATGTCCTGCCGTACTGCAGGTCACTGATCTTATAGGATGAGAAGGCAGGACCAAGAGTTTCTGTTTTTGTCTCCAACACTAAAAACAGGAAGAACAAATCAGTGACATTTATTCATCAAGAAATTAATAACACTGTCATTAAACGGTGTTCTACCAATCAAATCATTTCATAGATATCTAATTGAGATAATTTTTTTGACAAGGAATTATAATCATTTATCAAGAAAATTTAACCACAAGTATGTTATCCTTATGTTAAAATGCAGCACACACACTTTTACAGAAACTATTGAGGCATATGATGACTTTAAAACTACAATTGGTTCAGTTCTCAGATCTCTACTTAGCAGAGGTAATTTACCTTCTTGGGTTTTACTGAAATGTGTAGTAAGTAATCCCAAAACAAACATTTGTAATCGACACACTGACCTGAAATATGCCTCCAAGAGAGAAGATACCCAGAGACTCCTGCTACACGAGTCCAGTTCAGAACTGCGCTGCTCTCAGTTGTGTTCAGGGCAGCAAACCCCTCCACTTTTGGAAGATCCACTAGATCACAAAATTACAAAAACAGATGCAGAAGTTAAATAATAAAAATACTTAAAGTCTGACTGTTAAAGAGATGCCTCTTCAAAGTTTTTGCCTTCTGATACAATTTCCTCCTAATTTAAAATATGCACATTGCATTGTCAAGATGTGTGGACACATTAGGCAACAGATTTCTGCTCGGCGTAATGGGATTTGAGAACTCACGTGTTCGTGCAGTGACCAGGACAGGACTTCCCTCTCTTCCACCAACCATGGGGGAAACCTGGATCTTATAAGCCGAGCTCTCCTGAAGGTTGTCCATGGTGAAGGTTGTGGAAGCAGCAGGTACCACTTGGGATTTCTCGTTACCCCCTAGAGCAAAAAATAATTAGAAGCTAGCATGCAGGTTCACTGCTGTGAACACTTACACGGTTGAAACTCTAACATGATGAGGTGCAGGAGACTAGAATGTGAACATTTAACTGTTTTTTTTTCTTTTTGCAACCAAAACAGATGCACAAAATGACTCAATTACAAAAAGAATATTAATTTTATGCTATAATAACCTTTGCAAGTTAGGTGATTATGCATAGTCTACTAATTAGTAGACAAATTGACTTTTTTTTTAAAGCAAGTTCTCACCAAGAAAGGGAATCCAGTAGATTTTGTATCCTGAAACTCCTGGTGTTTTCTTCCAAGACAATGTGAAGGAATTTACCCCAATGTCCACAACTTTTAGCTCCCTCACTGGCTGGATAGGCTCCGACTCTGAGACTGCAGCTGAAAACAGATGCGTTTACATCAAAGTTTGAACTCATTTTATCAAATTGCACTTAACCTGCCAGATTTGTTGCAGTGACAAGAGGGAAGTACTTTTTCACATGGGGCCAGATTGGTTTAAATAGCTTTTTGTCTTTATTAAAATAATGATTTGAAACTACTTTCTTGTTCATTGATATAAAATTTAATGCAACAAGGAAAATATTTATAAAAATATAGGGATTTAAAGTGGAAATTACAGAACTTATGTGAATGCACAACTTCACAGGTCAGAAAAAAAATTAATTGTAGAATGAGAAAAAACTCTGCTTTTCTTTCATACATGTTAGTTGGGACAAGGAGATATCTGGTCCCTCCGAGTTGCCGTACACTGCACGGATAGTTATTGTGTAAGTGGACTGTGGGATAAGATTCTTGATCTGGTGGGAGAGGACACTTCGGTCTAGATACTGGAACTGTGGTTTGCCGTCATCTGTAAACATTGACCCAGAGATAATTGTAAGAGGGAAATAAAAACAGTTCCTAAAAAATTAGGCAGAGTAGCCCACAAAATACATATTTAAGGTTAAATGACTCACCTGTGTACCAAGAAAGTTTGTACTCTGTGGCTCCAACAATAGGACTCCACTCCACAGCTATGGAGGTACTAGTGTAAGATGTCACCTTAAAGTTGGACACATAACCTAAAGGAGCTGAGAAAGTAAAAGAGTAGCATTAACACATTGAGAACACAAAACATTTTTTAAATTAATTTAATGGTACTTACGAATTTATCATATTTATTTCACCAAGATTAGTCCAGCGGTTTCGACAAGTATAGCAATTCATGGCAGTTAATGAAAATAAAATGTAATTTTTAGACTTTTTTCATAGGTTGTTGGACGCAAAACAGTGATAAGGAACCCTCCAATCACAGAGAAGGGGTGTGGACGGATGCTGCCAAAAAACAAACAAGAGAACCAGGAACCATGGGAATGCAATAGTGAAGGAAACTGTATGAAGAATGTAATCAGTGCCATGAGAAGCAGGTGAGTCCAATCAACTGAACGAACTGCAGCTGTGAGGGAAAAACAAGACCTGTGACTAGTACATATTGACTCAACTCAGGGAGCGCCGCTAGAAAACAACAAAATCTCAATAAACAAACTAAAGATTATCACCCACTTGAGAATCTAATGCAACATGTAAGGGACAGAACACAAGAAAGAGCCAATAATCTGAACGCAAACGAGTGAATTGTGAATGAAGCACCATAAAAAAATAAAATAAAAATACCAAACCAAAATAATCCAAACATCCACGGATTATGAAAATGATCACATTGACTTTATCTTCCGTTTCATCTGCTTTCTTTTTCATGAAAGATCAAGTTTATTCTATTCATCAAGTAGCTGCTTTAGGGTTGCCATGTGTGGGCGCCATTACCAAAATATGCATGGATATATTTATAAGGAAATAATAATTAATAGCATAACATAATGTAGAGTTTATAGGCAGTGTTGCCATGTTTATTCATAAGGCCTCCTTGTTTCACACTGGAAAAAGACCAAACTATTAAAAATCAGCCAGAATTTGAATGAGATCAACAAGGGGGGTTTTCTGTGGTGCTTTAAGATCACAGTGCGTTCCCAATAAAGACGTGATGGAGCACGAATATCCTGACTGCTCTGAGCATGAAAAACATCCAAGATGAGATCACAGGGGTTTGTTATCGTGGTGCCAACAAATCTGGTTCCACACAGTGCTGCATGGAGGAGCCTTTTAGCAGCAGTCGTAGCTCATCCATGTTGGCATGGATTGGTCATCCAAGAATCTGAACAGGTCTTATGCCAAAAGTTACAATCAATCGTGGCCATGCCAATCAAGCAGTGTTCCAAAACTAATTTATTACAAACACTTTCACCGCCACATTTTGCATGCTGTGAGTAAACTCTGACAGCATCCATAGCTGCAACTTGTGATTTGTAGCGTGCCAGTTTCACAACACGGGGACCAGAGAAATGCAGTGGAAGTACTCACAAGTTCTAAACGTTGCAGAGATGCCAGGCCCGACGGCGGACCCAAAAAGCACGTATAGAGACAGGACGTATTCTGTGTCGTGAGCCACGTTCTTCAGCTTGTATTCTGTGGTGCTGCTGTTCAAAGCCAACTGCCTTGGACGATCTCGACCAGCAAATTCTAAACATAAAATAAATATTTTAGTTTTTCCTTCAAGTACAGTATCCCCAAGTGACTTCTTTCCCTCCCACTTGGTATTATACAACACTCTGAATAATTTCCTTTTTTCCCCCAAAAATATTTTAATTTCCCAACAAGCTTCTGGATGGCAGCACTGATCTAAGCGTTCTTTTTTTTAACGTTGCCATCGTGTCAATATAGAAACAATGTAAGGAAGTATTTAACCTTGTGGTTATTCTAGTAAAGAGTACTCAGGGGTTGTATGATAAAGTTTGGGAACACAAAACACAGGTAGTACCTGGGGTGGGTCCCCAGGCCAGCCTGTATCCTGTGGCCCCTGGGACGCTGTTCCAAGACACAACAGCTGAATTCGTGCTTACAGCGGAAGCCTTCAGAGTTTGAACAGCACTGCTTTCCACTGAAAGAAACAAAAAAAAAGAACGACTAAATGCAGAATATATTTGTCAGCAACATACAGCTGAGATGAGATATTTACATACAGTGTACAAAAATGCAAACTAGTGATTGCAGAGTCGCGTAAACCTAAATTCAATAACATCTAACATAGCTAGTTTACATGTTTTGACTTTGTTGGTGGTGACGGGTCCCTCGGTGTCTCCAAAGATGGGGTTGATTGTGACGACGTACTCGGAGCCTGAGTTCAGGCCTTGGATCATGTAGAAGTTGAAGTTCTCCCCAAGGTTGATGTTCTCTATGTGGCCATCTGCAGGACAATGACAGAAGAAGAGCGTTCCAGAATGAAAAATGGATTATTAGGAGTGACACAGCACACAGTGTACCAGTGTTCTCTAAAAATACAGAGAGGCTACAGTACCTGGGGATGCCCATGTCAGACGGTATCCTGTTGCCCCCTTGACCGACTCCCACCTTGCTTGGACAGTATCTGTAGTGGCATTCTGGACCAGGAATTGTTTGACTGCTACTAATTTTACTGTTAACGACATTTCAAGGACATACAAAAAACATTTTCAAAGGTTAATGCAATATTTTATTCACAAGTCTTAATTATCCTACAAGCTTAAAAAAAACTTGAAATCATTTAATAAAAATCTAATGAAATTCATGCAAAAAAAAATGTATTCAAAATCTTTTAATCCACTTTTGTATGCAGACGCTGAGATCTCATGCAGGCTGCGTTCCTACTGGCAGATTGTTTTTAGTACAATACCCCCCTACTATGGAAATGTTGAGGTACTACATAATGGTGCTTACTTTCTTCTAATAAGTGTATGAATTGACTTTCTCCTAGATATTCTCTTTTTTTTTTAAAGCTGATTATGATGAATTGCAATCAAGTAATAAATATGCCTTCCCCAAAACATGATGATACTGAAGATTTTTATTTCTTCCTGTTGGATAAACACTTTATTTCAATGTGACACCTACATGTTTTTCCCACTAATGACACTGGTTCACTGGGTCCCTCGGGGTAAACCGCATAGATATTGACGGTATACTTTTTATCTTCTTCCAGGCCGTCAATCACATGAGAAGAGATGACTCCAGGAAGCAGCTGCTCGTATGCTAATCCTGGTCTGTTGGCTGAAGAGCATTAGAAAAATGAAACAGAATTATGTCAGTGATACCTATTCCAATTAAGCCTTAAGAAGTTGTATAATTCACCAATAAACTTCACCCGAGATTAATTTAATCTCAATATAAATCGGCTTGCAGTTTGCCACAGGTCACACAAGAGGCAGAGCAAACACAAGGAAGAAGGTGCTTTGATAACAGAAGACCAAAATGTAATTTTTTAGCCTACATGCTACACTATGGGAGCCAAAAAGTAACACTTCACAACATCTTCAACACCCAACCCTAATGATGAGATGTGGTGGTGGCAGAATCATGCTGTAGGGATGCTTTTCTACAGCAGGGATGAAGAAGTAAATCAGAGTTAATGGGACAATAATGTCCCATCCCAATACTGGGACATTTACTGCACGTCTTCCCCGTCTCTCTCTGTCCTCTTTTCTGTCCAGCTACAAATTAATAAAGGCCAATTGAGTCACAAAAACACTGTCTAAATTATCTTGTTTTAAGGGATGTTTGCAATTGTTGCAAAAGCACTGTTGCTATGCAATCTGTAAAGCCAGTCATACCGACAGTCAACTTACACCTAGGTATAAAGAGCTTGAATCCATTGAGCTTTCCCAGAGGAGGAGTCCATCCGAGACGTAGAGAAAATAAGCCCTCCTCGATAACGCGGAAGTTTGACACTTTGGGCAACGAAGCTAAAGACAGAAGTGCATTGCTTAGAGAACAGCAGAACAGCAAAGTAATAATAAAAACAACGAAGGCTTTAAACGGATAAATATATGCTGAAGTACAAGCCCCACTTGTTTTTACTGTGAGTGTTTCAGAGTTGCCGATGAGGTTTGGGTAGACGGCGTAGAGGGTGAGGGAATACTCCGTCTTCGGACTGAGCTCTGTCACCACAGCGGTGCTCACGTCTGCCTTCAGATCCAGCTGTTACGCAACAGGGACGATCAGTGAAAAATGAATCAAAGAATTGTGTCTCAGAAAGAGCAAAGCAACATGAGATGACGTGGAAAGACTTCTAAAGAAAAAGACGCAGCAATTATCCAGAGGCAGTTCAATTAGAGAAATGTCTATATATATATAATGTATTATGAATGTATTTTTTCATTAAACTTCAGGCGATTTCAGGATTTGCTGGCAACTTCCTAGTTCTACTGATCACATATTGTTAATTTGACAAGATTAGCTACTCTATTTCTGGGATCCACATTTATTAAATATTCATACATGTTTGTTATTACTGTAATCTTTACTCACGTCATCAATAAAGATTACAGCACATTTTTTTTATTTGAAGTTCCAGAACTTCACTACAATTTCGTCCTCTTTCATATTTTAAAACATAAACATTTGATAAAAATATAGATTATCATCCTTATTATAATAAGTATGAAAACATAACAGAAAAGTGAGTAAGGAGGGAAAGAAATAGTGAAAAAGGATTGAAAGAAGATAGATGTAATGAAGGAAGAAAGCGTTAAAACAGATGAAGGAAAGGCATGAAAGGAAGGGATAGGACAATGAAGGGAAGTAAAGGAAAGAATGAAAGGCAGAAACGGGGTGCACTGCACACCAGCATCCTGACCATCCCTCACCTGCCTCTGCTGGTTGAGCAGGAGTTGTCCCCTGGAGCTGAGAGGTGTGACCAGGAGACGGTATCCAGTGACATCCCCCGTAGCCTGGCTCCACGTCAGCCTGAAGGAGCTGTGGGCCAGCTCACTCACCTGCAAGTCTCTGGGACCAACCACGTGCCGCTCACCTGCAGATGACGTAAAGAGGAAAAGTATGCTTGACACACAAACAGATTAAAGCTTGCCAGTCTAAAAAAAAAAAAAGTTAAAGGTTCCAAAATATAAAAAAATGAAAAAATAAATAAAAAAAAAAAGAGTAGAGGTTCATCCTGGTAGAGGTTTATGACCAGAGCAAGAAAGTCATGGTTTAGATCAAAGCAAATTCATGTGTTAAAATGGTCTACTCAAATTTGTGCCAGTCTGTGGCAAGATGCTGCAATTAATGTTTACAGATGGCCTCCATCAAATATGACGGAGCTAGAACTACTTGTTAAACTAGAGCCTCTAAACGCATGCAGCTGTTACAGACATGCTTCAAAAGACTTCAGAGTGTTGACTTAGGTTGTTCTTAAAGATTTTTCTAAAATATGTATTTTTCCTTCTTCTTTCCAATCATTTTCTCCTTGGTTAATCAAATGGAATCTGTTTGAAAGATGAAAACATTTGAAACAAGGTCCAGCAGTTACAACTTCCTTTGCAGCTCACAAAAATCATATATGAAAGGTAAAAGCACTGATGGCATTTGTGGAACAAGCTTACTTGGCTGGATGGTTTTTACAGGTCGTGGAGGTTCAGAAGCACTGAAACATAACCTCCGGGACAGTTTGGGAAGGAGAGTTTCCAGGAGAGAGAAGTCTGCGCACTCCAAAAGATGTTCCCCGAAGGGCTCAGAAACGATCCTTCTCAACTCGGACACATCGGCTCCTCTTACGCCTTAATATTAAAGACAAAAATGGGAGGAAAGGGGTTGTGGGAAACAGAATTATGAGTAGATATTTATAATTGTGTCAACTCAACAGGTTTGATTTCAGTAATTTGGCACTGGAAAGAGAAACAACATACTGGTAGGGGAAATGCATGTTGAGTAATCCATATTAGATCATTAAATAATCCACACATTCACGCACAGAACTAGTCATATACTCTACACCACCAATTTCAAGGCATAAGCATTTTGGGGTTAAGTTAGTGAAAGTACGTCCTGAAAAACTTTAAAATATATGCATTATTAATGTGAATGAAATATTTTTTTTATGCTAGTCTTCTAATTAAGTACTTGTTGATGCAGTGTTGATGAACAGGAGCAGAGAACTCTTGTGTCAGAGGTGCAGATGAAGCACACTGAATCTCCTGATGAAAAATAGCTGCTATTAGCGCACCATCCGCTAATGAGCAGTAATTACCGCACCTTAATTCTGTCGCCTCAGAATTAAGTTTCTTTGGTTATGGCAGCGGGCAGGACGAAAAAAAATAAAAAGTTAAGGATGAGAGCAAGAAAGCGTAGGGCCAAGTTGAGTATCAGGAAGTGGACTTTAACAAATGTGAGTTTAAGTTTATGTAGTACGAATAAATACACACGTACACCCTCTAAATAAGAAACGCAACACATTCAAACAAATACCCACACCGAAAACACAAATTCAAATGCATGGGACATGAACGTCTAACAACAAGACACACCCGACAGACGAGCAGAGCACAGATAAAATCTGAAGTTGGTTGCTGCAGTGGGGATGTTGAAGGAATTCTCAATGCCTACTTTCACACTCACCTACTGCAAAGAGTGTAATCCCACTGTCTGCAACCGCCTTGGCTCCAAGGTCGACCTGGTCATCCGAGCGTCCGGTTGTGATCAAAACAGCAATCTGTGTTACAGAGAGACAGGAAATTACATACGCCGCAATATATTAACAGGTTTATGAATATTTATTCACACCTTAAATTTATGCCATTTTCATGCTAATTCAGATGCTAATAATGTCATTTTAGAATACCATTTAGAGACAGCTAATGGGAAATATAAAGCCAATAATAAAGCATAAAATTTCAGTGTGATCCAGATTTATTAGCTGTGTATCTGCCCTGAACTTGTATACTCAATTTATTTTTGTTTTGCCTATTTGCTGGCATGACTAATTCGCCAAATCTGCCCTCCGAGCAAATTTTCTAAATAAGAAGCCTCCATTGAAAATCGATTATTCTCCTCAAATCCTGCATCGGCGTTGACATGGTTTACTTCTCAATTACAGACAAATTACCTAAATGGATGAAGAGGAATTTGCAACAGAGACTGAATTTTCCAACTTTATTCCTGTGTGAGTGAGGAAGAGGAGCCTGACAGGTCGGTGTGAGAATGTAGCTGCTGTTCAGCAAATGATCGGACTGAAGAATTTAATAATTCATCCTCCTCCTCTGTTCTTTTCTTACGCACACACTTGAAAAATGTGTGTTTAAGAGGGTAACCTGTTCTGCTTTACAAAGATGGCAAAAGTTAAGTCGTCTTTTTTGGTGACTGAGGGGAAAAAAATGGATCTGGGTTGAAATTACTTGCAGTTTTCTCAGTGCCAGAAAATCTGTTGCAACGTTACAAAGTAAAGCCTTTTTTGGAGTGATGCATTCCAGAATTGCAGACATGAATGAATATTAAGTGGAATGATATGAACAAGACCGCATTTGAAATTCCATGGATTCAAGAAAAGTTACCATGCAAATAATGCTTAATGAAACTAAATCTGTGCTGATGTATTATCTTATTAGAGGGACGCTCAGTTTAATCTTTGTCAATGACCAACGGATTTACAGATTCACTTTCACAACCATTTGGAAAGTCGTCCATTATTGACAGCCTGATTGAGCATGCAGAATCTGTGCTGGAAAATCTATAAATTTCCCCTTTTTTTTTTCACCCCTCTCCAAACAGAAGACAATGCGAACAGATGAAAATCTGCTGTCAGCCGCAGACACGCGATCGATTTTTATTTCAAGCATACAGCGGGACGCTTTAATCAAATTCACGGCAGTGTGAAATGGTAGACCACTTTGTTTGTTTATGCCACGGTGTCCTGTGGAGTACAAATACAGACTCCTGGCAAGTCATTTCCTGTCATGCGGGGCACGGTGCATGCACGCATTTGCAGCATGGATTGGCATCTCGAACGGGTTCTTTCTCCAACTTGTGGTCAAACATGTGCACGTTGGAGGTATCAAGCAATTAAATAAAACCAGACAAGTGCAGTTACCCATGATTAGTCTCAACATACGAACTGCAGTACCTTTGGGGTAAAATCTCGGCTGATGGCAGGGCTGAACACAGAATCTACAAGGAACTGGAGAGCGCTGCCCGTCCTCCTCGATCCTCCACCGTAGGGGAGGTTTCCAACAGTTCTGAGCACCTCCTCAAGTGAACTGTAGTCTGTCAAAGCAACCAGCATCCTGTAGAGCAAAGGCATGAAGCAAAACTGGGTCATGTAGAAATGATGGAACAGGAGACAGGAACGGGGTTTCTGCGTGTGTAAAAACTTGTTTAGATGACTTCTCAACCGAGAGGAAAAAACAAGTCTTTGACATGGTGTCAGAGGTTCATGCTCGACTACCTCGGAACATCCCCAAAGAGAGTGACTCCGAAGCGAACTCCCTCAGCTCCCACTGCGCTGTCCTGAAAGGAGGACATGATGGCTGAGATGAAGTCTTTAACTCTGAAAAAGCTGGTCTGACCCACACTCCATGACTCATCCAACAGGAACACGATGTCTGCCTGCACCACTGTCCTGCAAGCTAAAAAAAAAAAAAGAAAAAGAAAAAGAACGAAATAGGTTAATTTAACAGAGATATAGTGCCTTGCAAAAGCTTTCTCATCCCTTGACCTGATAAACATTGTGTTATGCTGGAACTCCAAATATTTTCTTGTGCTTTTATGAAATAGACGAACACAAAATAACTGCAAAGTAGAGGGTAAAATTATAAAAACCTGACCAGCAAAGTTGTGGAAAAGTGCAAACCAGTAATATGGTCAAGACAATATCCAAAGCTTTGAACATCTGAATCAATCCTGCTTTTCCGAAAGCTGGTGACCATTTAAATCAAACCATGTTTATGTGCTATAAAGATGTATTGTCTTAATGTGCAAAATTGGTAGAGGCACACCAAAAAAGATTGATCTTTTCCTTCCCCATCACAATTATGCACGATTTATTGTTAGTCTATGACATAAAAATCCCAACAAAATAGGCTCAAGTTGTGACAAATTATGGAGAAGGTTAGGGGGTGTAATTACTTTTGCAAAGCAATGTCTATGAAAAATAGGCAAATTTGTCTTTTAAAAATTAATTCCACTTTGTCTAAAAATAAATCAAGGCCTGCTTTATCATTCGGCTATCCAGATGAAACAAATAAGCTTGAAAAAAAGAAGCAAATCTGTTTCAATGGCTTGAGACATGGATTCCTAGGCTGACCACCAGAGGGCAGTCTTGTTCCACCGTGTTGAGCACTTTCCTTCTCGTTTGCTTCTGTCGTGCAGCCAGACCGCCACACAAATCCCCATGAATTTTTAATGAGACACAAGTGAGCCAAAGAGACTATCAATATTCTGAGCACTCCAGCAATAAAAGTTTAGTACAGCAATAAGGGACGCTTAGAATAATAAGGTAAACACACCCAAAATCAGGGTCAGTTGCCTTGCTTAACAAATGCATTTAACATGCAGAGTTTGGAGACATTTAGATGCTTTTCAATGTGAGGGGAGCAGCCTGGATCCCGGCACACATACACACACACACACAATCTGCTGTGTCTGCAAACACCCTCCGAGTCAATACTCTGGCATTACATATGCAATAAACCAAAGTGACGACAGCATTGATTAGGCTGGCGAATAAAAGATAGGCTTCGCTGATTGTTCTGTAAGTGATAAGTGATTCTCTCCTGTCCTCCATTTGATTACCGAGCTTGCTCCCTTCTATTATCTCGCCTTCTTGCTTTGGCTGCTGTCCCAGGATCCACAGGGGCTGACATATGTCTCCGCACCATGCCGATCCAACATTATATTCTCCCTTACACACCTATACATCTCATCAAGGCAGCAAATATCACAAAGAATCCAATTTTTGTGGCTTCTCTCGTGCTGAGCCAACATCTTTGCGCACATTCTGGCTTTGGTTTATATTCAGCAACAGTACATTTATCACTAATGGGTGAAAATCCATTGATTAAATTTCAAAAACTACAACAATGCGCATCCGTTTTATCCTTTGAGTCGAGTCTCATACAGACAAGTCAGCCACGTTTTGCATACATAAGCAGCTAATCTATTCAGTTGGATACACTTTACACTCGGATTTTTTCTTTTTGCAGAAGCACATAAAACGTGGCGGATGCCCCGAGCAAGGAAGCAGCTGGGGGCTTGTGTTTGTCAGAAAAACCCAGACTGGGGTGGAAAACAAGATCAATTATCCAGAAGTTTGTCTGTCTGGGCTGGCAGGCAAGATCGACATGCCAAGGATGAGGACACAACACAAGCTGAGAGATTACAAATGGTTTTCATTGAAGGTTATCTGTGCGGATATTTCAAAGGTTGTAACACCATTGTGTTGGACCACCACTGATTTCAGCATTAGGGGTAGCTCAGTGCCTTCAGCATATATACTGCAGAACACTATGGCATCAGAAAAAAATAAATAAATAAATAAAACAACCTTTAATGATGCACTACTGCATGCAGCACCAACAAGTGCAAGGGAAGCAATTTTCATTTTTAAAGTGAAAATATCTTAAAAACTTGAAAGCTGACAAGATCGGCATAAACATACAAGCTTTAATGTAAACAAAAACAGGAATTCACAAGAGAAGTCAAAATTTTATCCACAGGATGAAAGCACTAAACAATAAAAAGCACAAATGTCAGAAGGATACACAGAAAATAACTTTCTAATGCTAATTTCAGTGTCATGCCACTGTGTTCAAAAGCTCCTCGCATACTTTTGATACAATCAGTTTATTGTTATTATGCGACACTGTTATTATTTACCATTCTGTTTTCTACAATTCTTAATAAAAGACAGCCCTGCATGTGTCGTTTCTAACAACTTTTGCAGTGGCGTGAAAACGTGCTTTCCTCCAAACATGTTTCTACCGTTTTTGATTTTTTTTGTCACACTTAGCTGTGAAAACATCCGTCACAGATAACCAAAGGAACTACAAAATGAAGCTTTCAGATGATACTTTCTTTAATTAAAGTGAGAAAAGCCATCCCGACCAACCTGAACCCATCTGAGAATGTAATCAATGTGCGTGAGCTACCAGAGTTTTCTCCAGCTGTATGGAAGCAGATTGTACCCTTTTCTGTGTATTGCAGAAATGCTGTTGGAAAAAAAAAAAGATTTATCCTTATCCCTGAGAAGAATGACAATTTGACTTTTGGGGGCTATTAGGTGTGAACAACAGTCACAGCTTGGGAACTAAAAGAATGCCACCCATCATTCATATTAAGGTAACGCTGCGTTAAAGTTGGAAAATATGCTCCAGATCTGTTAACCAGATGGTCCTATAGTTGAGCAGGTAGCCTGACAAATTAACCAGCTAATATGACCCAGCACAGTAAGTCCTTTACTTCTTTTATTTGAACTATGCGTACCAGAAAACCTTGCCTGAAAGGCCACAATCAATTATTCAGTTATATTTAAAAGTTTAGCATTTTCTTTTTTCTTGTTCAGTTCTTTAGCTCAACTATGACAGCAATAATGCACAGCGGGAGCTTCCATCTTGAGGAAAGAGGGAGACCAGGAACCAAAGATGTTTAAGGCCTACAGTGTCTGCAGCAGAGGAACGATGTCTGGCATGTCTAAGAAATTGACCACAGACATTATAAGACTTGAGAGATGTCTAGATTTTCAGTTTGTATGAGAAATTCAGGATATTTCTTCAAATCCTTAAGAAATATTAATCAAGACCACTTTAAAGTCCAGAGGAAAATGTGATGTTTAACAAATGTACTTTAAAGAAATGAGAAAAATCTGGGGAATCGCGCAGAGATCTGTAACTGTAGTAAAAAAGTAACATTTAAAGCTTATAGTTAAGAATCAGACTATGGCATTTTAGTGTTTACTTGTCCTCCACCATTGTTATTCTTGATGTTCAACTTTTGAGCCAAGCAGTTTTTCCTACCATGCTAAAACACATTTTAAGGAAGGTGCGCAATAGTGATACTTCTTGTCTGTGTGAGGCTGAGATTGTAATTAAATTTCTCAAATTGGTGAAACTTTGCAGTCAGGTGAAACAAAAGGAATGAAAAAGGCTCAAAACATTTTGGTTCAAACTGAAACACACATTTGTGCCAGGTCAATTGCATTATATATAATTGATATCTAATTATATCAATTAGAAATCAAAATTGATATATAATTATATCAATTATATATAATTGATATAATGCAAATGGATAAATGGCAAATGGGTTAAGAAGCAGAGTTCTTCAAGTGGAAGAAGGAGCTCTGTTCAGGAGATACACATTTACTGATATTGTTTATATTCTAACTATTTCTCTATCCTTCAACACCTTGAGAAAAACAAGCACTCCACTGAATTTACCGCTGCTTTTCTGCTTCAGTCACACTACCAACAGCCTTGCACTGCGTCACAATCACGTGACCAAACAAATACCACGTGACCAACCTTCTGCCCTACCTCTCCAGAAACAAATAGCAACAAGATGGAAATAAATATAAGCTGTTGATATCAGCCCAGCTGTATTTATTGAACCAACATGGAATGTTAATAAATGACTAACTTTGGCTGATACCGATGTTTTTGCCGATACGTCGTGCATTCCTCAACACTTTCTGCAAATCATATTACCAAACTTGCGATTTGCTAAATGACCTTTTAATGACATCCAATAGCACTTGAGGCCAACTTTCTGTATCTAGAGGATGTATTTGACAAGCCTGCAGAAAGAAGATGTATACTGCACAGGAGTCTAGCAGATGTTTAGTCTGGAAAGAAACTGCAGCTGGTTTAGTGTCTACACCTTGAACCAATCACGGGAGGAGATGTAATGAAAGGGCACTCACACGCTCTGCTCATTGAAAAGAATAGCATTCGTTGGCTCGAGTACCCGACACATCCATCTTACCGAAAAATCCACAAAACAGTCATGTGTCCAATTACCAAATAATTTGGTATAATATAGTTATAGCCTAAGAACAAAAAAAGGTGTAATTTAAAATACAAGTTTCCGGAAAACGCTTTGAACTCTTCAAAATGTAATTGACACATGGAGGCGTCAATTACAACGCCCCCATGCTCCCATCTGAAAGCACACAAGATGATGCAGTAAACTGTGTCTTGGTGTTCCGATCAGGTATTTAATGTCATCCCATACCTTCAGCTTGGGCTGCAGCCCTTTGATGAGTGAGCGAAAAGCACAACAGAAAGATCCAAACAGATGAGTGCGCCATGCTCGTCTTTTCGTTTCCTCCTTCAGTCACCTGCTTCTCCTTCCCAGCTCTTCCCAAACTCCACTTCACAGTCAATTACAACGCCTCCATGCTCCTCTCTGAAAGCACACAAGATGAACAGGGAGTGACAAAGTAATTAAGGACCCTCCAAGATAAAACATTTGTAAATATGTTACAATTATCATGCAAAGTCCTATTCAAGATTGCTTTCCTTCAATTCGGATACAGTCTTTGACAGATCTTTAGATATCTAATGTTGAGGTTCTAAACAAAACTTGCAGAATACTTAGGTATTTGTAATGTGCAGTTTAGGGTCTTGAACTCTTGCTGGCCTCAATCACTTCCCTGCAAACAGTTTTACAGCCTTCTCCCCGAGGCCAGAGAGAGCAAAACATCAAACAGTTTTTAAGTTGTCAAATAGAAACTTGCTGGGTTAAACCAGTCATATCATGCAGTAATTTAAAAGTTTAAACATTGGATGATTAAAAAAGAAAAAAAAACAGTTTGTGATTTTAAAATTGTCTTGTTCTAAAGATGATTTTACAACTGCTCACTTTGATGTTAGTAACTTGCTATTTTCTCTTTAAATTGCTCATCTCCGTCTACAGAGTTGTCAAAACAAGTGTTTATCCCCTGAAGATGTCGTTTGTTTTTCAATTATCAAACAAATTTTGAAAATGGAATGTAATTTTTGTTTTATTGAGGAAAAGAAACTTTCCAAACAAACATGGAAAAATAAGGTATGAATTGCAAAATCATGAACAACAAACATTTTTGGTTCAGTTTCACTAGCCACATTGAAGCCCAATTATTTCCTGGCCTGTAGATTTTAAATATTACTGCTTCAGTTAATGTCAGTGTTCATGATTTATCAATGAGAAAGTGAATGAGAGAGTTGTCTGAACCAACTCTCCAAAATATCAAAATGATCATGATTGAAGAGTTTAGTGGAATAATTTTCAGCACCTGGCGGACTTGTCGATTATGAATTATGCTCTCTGCAAGAAAACCAAAGTTTGCGACTCTGGTACACTTACTTTATGAAGCAGAGCATTGAGCCAAAGCACATTAGGAATACTACCTAAATGGCTGGCTGGACCATTTCAAAAACTGCCAAGTCATAGACTTTTCATGGTAAAAAAAAAAAAAAGAAGAAAACTTCCAATGTAGCTTCAAATAAAAGTGGGCCAAAATTTCCCCACTGTTATGTAAAAGACTTGTTGCCAATTATCTCAAATTATATCAGTTGTAGTTGCCAAGGGTGGAACATCTAGTTTTTAGAATAAGGGGATAATTATGTTTTCATTTTGAGCCAAGTTGACTTGGATAGATTCTTTCCATCCATCCATCAATCCATCCATCATCTAAATTTGCTTTTTTGTTACAGGGTCAAAGGTGGGTTAGAGCCCGTCTTCTTTAATTAATGAAATTATTTAAAATGTTTCATTTTGTAATTTTTTTCATAATTTTTTATTCAGGCTGTCATACATTGTATGATGTATGTAATCATATAAAACATTTAAGTATGACAAAAAGCCAAAAACAAACACACAGGAACCAAATTCTTTAACTGCACTAAAGCTTTATGTTTTTCTAAATTAATATTAGAAAAAAATATGTAGTTCATACATTTCATAAATGTATTTCAAATAAGTTTGAAATACATTTCAGCAAAGTAATTACTACAGATCTTTTAACTCTCAAGCTACTTCCGTCAGGATTTTCATAAATTTTTTTTGGCTTCTTCCTAAAAATGATAAATATATTTCATATTTTACTGCAATAGCCAAAAAAAAAGAAAAAAAAAGAGTGAAAATACAAAACAGTTCAAACAACAACAAACTTTCAGGAAGCAAGGAAAACCTGTCCATCAAGAATAATTACAGAAGTTGGAAATATTGGCAGCCTTTCAACATTTTTTATTTAATTTCAGAGTCCGCCGCCTTTAATTTAATTACCGTTTGCTTACAGTGGAATAGCCAAACAAATATTTGAAAGGATTAATTACAGAAACCAGAATCATTTGAAAATCAATGTCATAAAGTAAAAGCTTTAGAAATTTAAAGACTGGAAGTTGGCCATAGGATTCAGATCTACGCTTCTCTAGAAAAAGGGGGTTATCCATTCATTCATCCATCATAATCATGCCTAATCCTGTTTGGCATGACCATGGAGTTTTCCAGCAAGCAGTAGAAAACACACAGCAATGGTGTTAAGAACTGAGGAATGTAATATTGTACCTACACTTATAAATTAATGGATATCTTTTCTGGGCTAAAATAGTGCTAAGGTATTTTTCTATAAACACACAAAAATTCATCTAAAAATCACTCTGTTACAAATTAATTTTAAGGGGTATTGTTCTACTTTAGTTTGCAAATTCAGGTCAAGTATTGTGCTAATTTATCAACAAAATAGTTTAATGAATAACATTCACATAAGCAAATGCAATCAGCATCTAATCAGACTAAATCTTTAGTCAGTACAGCACACTTGCCAAGACCTCACACAGCACTAATGACTCGTTAAAAACCAAACTAAATGAGCTTACCATTAACGAGAAGAAAAAACTCCTTTTAAAACTCTGAAATGATCAAGAGAACTCCTCCAGGTATGTTTTACATTTGGTTGCTAATCCCCACATACCTTGCAAACATCTGGATGTGAGAGTTACCCCAGCATGCATAAACGACTAACATCAAAAAAAGCTCTGCCTTCACTCAGAAACATAAAAACGTTTTTTTAAATTCACTTGAGCCTGAAAGAGTCGCAACCCATCTATCAAGCCAAAAGGCTGCACAAGCTTCCACCAGAGAGCACTTCAGTGGTAAATCTATACGATTACAGCATAAAAAACAAAGATAAATGTGAAACCATTTGAATTCCAGAAAATGCCTCCATGTGATTTGACCATCTGGTCTGACGAGGCTAGAATGGCTGAAGGCTGAAGGCTGAATAGTTTACAACTACTGCAGATGGAAGTGAGAACTGGGAGGGCTTGAACAGCCAAGGAACTTCACTTTCCCCCTCACATACCAATGCAGATCTGAGATCTGTCTCTGCATGCATCACTTTAGTGTTATACTGCAGGCAGGACAAACTCATGTCATTATAAATGGCAGGTAGGGGATTACTTTCTGTGTGCCGTGTCAGCAAGCAGAACCTTTTAGCCTTAGACTGGTTTTAGTTTAAGGAAACATTTTCTAAGTGTATTTTAACNGCAAGAAAGCGTAGGGCCAAGTTGAGTATCAGGAAGTGGACTTTAACAAATGTGAGATTAAGTTTATGTGGTACGAATAAATACACACGTACACCCTCTAAATAAGAAACGCAACACATTCAAACAAATACCCACACCGAAAACACAAATTCAAATGCATGGGACATGAACGTCTAACAACAAGACACACCCGACAGACGAGCAGAGCACAGATAAAATCTGAAGTTGGTTGCTGCAGTGGGGATGTTGAAGGAATTCTCAATGCCTACTTTCACACTCACCTACTGCAAAGAGTGTAATCCCACTGTCTGCAACCGCCTTGGCTCCAAGGTCGACCTGGTCATCCGAGCGTCCGGTTGTGATCAAAACAGCAATCTGTGTTACAGAGAGACAGGAAATTAGATACGCCGCAATATATTAACAGGTTTATGAATATTTATTCACACCTTAAATTTATGCCATTTTCATGCTAATTCAGATGCTAATAATGTCATTTTAGAATACCATTTAGAGACAGCTAATGGGAAATATAAAGCCAACAATAAGCATAAAAATTTCAGTGTGATCCAGATTTATTAGCTGTGTATCTGCCCTGAAGTTGTATACTCAATTTATTTTTGTTTTGCCTATTTGCTGGCATGACTAATTCGCCAAATCTGCCCTCCGAGCAAATTTTCTAAATAAGAAGCCTCCATTGAAAATCGATTATTCTCCTCAAATCCTGCATCGGCGTTGACATGGTTTACTTCTCAATTACAGACAAATTACCTAAATGGATGAAGAGGAATTTGCAACAGAGACTGAATTTTCCAACTTTATTCCTGAGTGAGTGAGGAAGAGGAGCCTGACAGGTCGGTGTGAGAATGTAGCTGCTGTTCAGCAAATGAATCAGACTGAAGAATTTAATAATTCATCCTCCTCCTCTGTTCTTTTCTTACGCACACACTTGAAAAATGTGTGTTTAAGAGGGTAACCTGTTCTGCTTTACAAAGATGGCAAAAGTTAAGTCGTCTTTTTTGGTGACTGAGGGGGAAAACATGGATCTGGGTTGAAATTACTTGCAGTTTTCTCAGTGCCAGAAAATCTGTTGCAACGTTACAAAGTAAAGCCTTTTTTGGAGTGATGCATTCCAGAATTGCAGACATGAATGAATATTAAGTGGAATGATATGAACAAGACCGCATTTGAAATTCCATGGATTCAAGAAAAGCTACCATGCAAATAATGCTTAATGAAACTAAATCTGTGCTGATGTATTATCTTATTAGAGGGACGCTCAGTTTAATCTTTGTCAATGACCAACGGATTTACAGATTCACTTTCACAACCATTTGGAAAGTCGTCCATTATTGACAGCCTGATTGAGCATGCAGAATCTGTGCTGGAAAATCTATAAATTTCCCCTTTTTTTTTTCACCCCTCTCCAAACAGAAGACAATGCGAACAGATGAAAATCTGCTGTCAGCCGCAGACACGCGATCGATTTTTATTTCAAGCATACAGCGGGACGCTTTAATCAAATTCACGGCAGTGTGAAATGGTAGACCACTTTGTTTGTTTATGCCACGGTGTCCTGTGGAGTACAAATACAGACTCCTGGCAAGTCATTTCCTGTCATGCGGGGCACGGTGCATGCACGCATTTGCAGCATGGATTGGCATCTCGAACGGGTTCTTTCTCCAACTTGTGGTCAAACATGTGCACGTTGGAGGTATCAAGCAATTAAATAAAACCAGACAAGTGCAGTTACCCATGATTAGTCTCAACATACGAACTGCAGTACCTTTGGGGTAAAATCTCGGCTGATGGCAGGGCTGAACACAGAATCTACAAGGAACTGGAGAGCGCTGCCCGTCCTCCTCGATCCTCCACCGTAGGGGAGGTTTCCAACAGTTCTGAGCACCTCCTCAAGTGAACTGTAGTCTGTCAAAGCAACCAGCATCCTGTAGAGCAAAGGCATGAAGCAAAACTGGGTCATGTAGAAATGATGGAACAGGAGACAGGAACGGGGTTTCTGCGCATGTAAAAACTTGTTTAGATGACTTCTCAACCGAGAGGAAAAAACAAGTCTTTGACATGGTGTCAGAAGTTCATGCTCGACTACCTCGGAACATCCCCAAAGAGAGTGACTCCGAAGCGAACCCCCTCAGCTCCCACTGCGCTGTCCTGAAAGGAGGACATGACGGCTGAGATGAAGTCTTTAACTCTAAAAAAGCTGGTCTGACCCACACTCCATGACTCATCCAACAGGAACACGATGTCTGCCTGCACCACTGTCCTGCAAGCTAAAAAAAAAAAAAGAAAAAGAAAAAGAACGAAATAGGTTAATTTAACAGAGATATAGTGCCTTGCAAAAGCTTTCTCATCCCTTGACCTGATAAACATTGTGTTATGCTGGAACTCCAAATATTTTCTTGTGCTTTTATGAAATAGACGAACACAAAATAACTGCAAAGTAGAGGGTAAAATTATAAAAACCTGACCAGCAAAGTTGTGGAAAAGTGCAAACCAGTAATATGGTCAAGACAATATCCAAAGCTTTGAACATCTGAATCAATCCTGCTTTTCCGAAAGCTGGTGACCATTTAAATCAAACCATGTTTATGTGCTATAAAGATGTATTGTCTTAATGTGCAAAATTGGTAGAGGCACACCAAAAAAGATTGATCTTTTCCTTCCCCATCACAATTATGCACGATTTATTGTTAGTCTATGACATAAAAATCCCAACAAAATAGGCTCAAGTTGTGACAAATTATGGAGAAGGTTAGGGGGTGTAATTACTTTTGCAAAGCAATGTCTATGAAAAATAGGCAAATTTGTCTTTTAAAAATTAATTCCACTTTGTCTAAAAATAAATCAAGGCCTGCTTTATCATTCGGCTATCCAGATGAAACAAATAAGCTTGAAAAAAAGAAGCAAATCTGTTTCAATGGCTTGAGACATGGATTCCTAGGCTGACCACCAGAGGGCAGTCTTGTTCCACCGTGTTGAGCACTTTCCTTCTCGTTTGCTTCTGTCGTGCAGCCAGACCGCCACACAAATCCCCATGAATTTTTAATGAGACACAAGTGAGCCAAAGAGACTATCAATATTCTGAGCACTCCAGCAATAAAAGTTTAGTACAGCAATAAGGGACGCTTAGAATAATAAGGTAAACACACCCAAAATCAGGGTCAGTTGCCTTGCTTAACAAATGCATTTAACATGCAGAGTTTGGAGACATTTAGATGCTTTTCAATGTGAGGGGAGCAGCCTGGATCCCGGCACACATACACACACACACACAATCTGCTGTGTCTGCAAACACCCTCCGAGTCAATACTCTGGCATTACATATGCAATAAACCAAAGTGACGACAGCATTGATTAGGCTGGCGAATAAAAGATAGGCTTCGCTGATTGTTCTGTAAGTGATAAGTGATTCTCTCCTGTCCTCCATTTGATTACCGAGCTTGCTCCCTTCTATTATCTCGCCTTCTTGCTTTGGCTGCTGTCCCAGGATCCACAGGGGCTGACATATGTCTCCGCACCATGCCGATCCAACATTATATTCTCCCTTACACACCTATACATCTCATCAAGGCAGCAAATATCACAAAGAATCCAATTTTTGTGGCTTCTCTCGTGCTGAGCCAACATCTTTGCGCACATTCTGGCTTTGGTTTATATTCAGCAACAGTACATTTATCACTAATGGGTGAAAATCCATTGATTAAATTTCAAAAACTACAACAATGCGCATCCGTTTTATCCTTTGAGTCGAGTCTCATACAGACAAGTCAGCCACGTTTTGCATACATAAGCAGCTAATCTATTCAGTTGGATACACTTTACACTCGGATTTTTTCTTTTTGCAGAAGCACATAAAACGTGGCGGATGCCCCGAGCAAGGAAGCAGCTGGGGGCTTGTGTTTGTCAGAAAAACCCAGACTGGGGTGGAAAACAAGATCAATTATCCAGAAGTTTGTCTGTCTGGGCTGGCAGGCAAGATCGACATGCCAAGGATGAGGACACAACACAAGCTGAGAGATTACAAATGGTTTTCATTGAAGGTTATCTGTGCGGATATTTCAAAGGTTGTAACACCATTGTGTTGGACCACCACTGATTTCAGCATTAGGGGTAGCTCAGTGCCTTCAGCATATATACTGCAGAACACTATGGCATCAGAAAAAAATAAATAAATAAATAAAACAACCTTTAATGATGCACTACTGCATGCAGCACCAACAAGTGCAAGGGAAGCAATTTTCATTTTTAAAGTGAAAATATCTTAAAAACTTGAAAGCTGACAAGATCGGCATAAACATACAAGCTTTAATGTAAACAAAAACAGGAATTCACAAGAGAAGTCAAAATTTTATCCACAGGATGAAAGCACTAAACAATAAAAAGCACAAATGTCAGAAGGATACACAGAAAATAACTTTCTAATGCTAATTTCAGTGTCATGCCACTGTGTTCAAAAGCTCCTCGCATACTTTTGATACAATCAGTTTATTGTTATTATGCGACACTGTTATTATTTACCATTCTGTTTTCTACAATTCTTAATAAAAGACAGCCCTGCATGTGTCGTTTCTAACAACTTTTGCAGTGGCGTGAAAACGTGCTTTCCTCCAAACATGTTTCTACCGTTTTTGATTTTTTTTGTCACACTTAGCTGTGAAAACATCCGTCACAGATAACCAAAGGAACTACAAAATGAAGCTTTCAGATGATACTTTCTTTAATTAAAGTGAGAAAAGCCATCCCGACCAACCTGAACCCATCTGAGAATGTAATCAATGTGCGTGAGCTACCAGAGTTTTCTCCAGCTGTATGGAAGCAGATTGTACCCTTTTCTGTGTATTGCAGAAATGCTGTTGGAAAAAAAAAAAGATTTATCCTTATCCCTGAGAAGAATGACAATTTGACTTTTGGGGGCTATTAGGTGTGAACAACAGTCACAGCTTGGGAACTAAAAGAATGCCACCCATCATTCATATTAAGGTAACGCTGCGTTAAAGTTGGAAAATATGCTCCAGATCTGTTAACCAGATGGTCCTATAGTTGAGCAGGTAGCCTGACAAATTAACCAGCTAATATGACCCAGCACAGTAAGTCCTTTACTTCTTTTATTTGAACTATGCGTACCAGAAAACCTTGCCTGAAAGGCCACAATCAATTATTCAGTTATATTTAAAAGTTTAGCATTTTCTTTTTTCTTGTTCAGTTCTTTAGCTCAACTATGACAGCAATAATGCACAGCGGGAGCTTCCATCTTGAGGAAAGAGGGAGACCAGGAACCAAAGATGTTTAAGGCCTACAGTGTCTGCAGCAGAGGAACGATGTCTGGCATGTCTAAGAAATTGACCACAGACATTATAAGACTTGAGAGATGTCTAGATTTTCAGTTTGTATGAGAAATTCAGGATATTTCTTCAAATCCTTAAGAAATATTAATCAAGACCACTTTAAAGTCCAGAGGAAAATGTGATGTTTAACAAATGTACTTTAAAGAAATGAGAAAAATCTGGGGAATCGCGCAGAGATCTGTAACTGTAGTAAAAAAGTAACATTTAAAGCTTATAGTTAAGAATCAGACTATGGCATTTTAGTGTTTACTTGTCCTCCACCATTGTTATTCTTGATGTTCAACTTTTGAGCCAAGCAGTTTTTCCTACCATGCTAAAACACATTTTAAGGAAGGTGCGCAATAGTGATACTTCTTGTCTGTGTGAGGCTGAGATTGTAATTAAATTTCTCAAATTGGTGAAACTTTGCAGTCAGGTGAAACAAAAGGAATGAAAAAGGCTCAAAACATTTTGGTTCAAACTGAAACACACATTTGTGCCAGGTCAATTGCATTATATATAATTGATATCTAATTATATCAATTAGAAATCAAAATTGATATATAATTATATCAATTATATATAATTGATATAATGCAAATGGATAAATGGCAAATGGGTTAAGAAGCAGAGTTCTTCAAGTGGAAGAAGGAGCTCTGTTCAGGAGATACACATTTACTGATATTGTTTATATTCTAACTATTTCTCTATCCTTCAACACCTTGAGAAAAACAAGCACTCCACTGAATTTACCGCTGCTTTTCTGCTTCAGTCACACTACCAACAGCCTTGCACTGCGTCACAATCACGTGACCAAACAAATACCACGTGACCAACCTTCTGCCCTACCTCTCCAGAAACAAATAGCAACAAGATGGAAATAAATATAAGCTGTTGATATCAGCCCAGCTGTATTTATTGAACCAACATGGAATGTTAATAAATGACTAACTTTGGCTGATACCGATGTTTTTGCCGATACGTCGTGCATTCCTCAACACTTTCTGCAAATCATATTACCAAACTTGCGATTTGCTAAATGACCTTTTAATGACATCCAATAGCACTTGAGGCCAACTTTCTGTATCTAGAGGATGTATTTGACAAGCCTGCAGAAAGAAGATGTATACTGCACAGGAGTCTAGCAGATGTTTAGTCTGGAAAGAAACTGCAGCTGGTTTAGTGTCTACACCTTGAACCAATCACGGGAGGAGATGTAATGAAAGGGCACTCACACGCTCTGCTCATTGAAAAGAATAGCATTCGTTGGCTCGAGTACCCGACACATCCATCTTACCGAAAAATCCACAAAACAGTCATGTGTCCAATTACCAAATAATTTGGTATAATATAGTTATAGCCTAAGAACAAAAAAAGGTGTAATTTAAAATACAAGTTTCCGGAAAACGCTTTGAACTCTTCAAAATGTAATTGACACATGGAGGCGTCAATTACAACGCCCCCATGCTCCCATCTGAAAGCACACAAGATGATGCAGTAAACTGTGTCTTGGTGTTCCGATCAGGTATTTAATGTCATCCCATACCTTCAGCTTGGGCTGCAGCCCTTTGATGAGTGAGCGAAAAGCACAACAGAAAGATCCAAACAGATGAGTGCGCCATGCTCGTCTTTTCGTTTCCTCCTTCAGTCACCTGCTTCTCCTTCCCAGCTCTTCCCAAACTCCACTTCACAGTCAATTACAACGCCTCCATGCTCCTCTCTGAAAGCACACAAGATGAACAGGGAGTGACAAAGTAATTAAGGACCCTCCAAGATAAAACATTTGTAAATATGTTACAATTATCATGCAAAGTCCTATTCAAGATTGCTTTCCTTCAATTCGGATACAGTCTTTGACAGATCTTTAGATATCTAATGTTGAGGTTCTAAACAAAACTTGCAGAATACTTAGGTATTTGTAATGTGCAGTTTAGGGTCTTGAACTCTTGCTGGCCTCAATCACTTCCCTGCAAACAGTTTTACAGCCTTCTCCCCGAGGCCAGAGAGAGCAAAACATCAAACAGTTTTTAAGTTGTCAAATAGAAACTTGCTGGGTTAAACCAGTCATATCATGCAGTAATTTAAAAGTTTAAACATTGGATGATTAAAAAAGAAAAAAAAACAGTTTGTGATTTTAAAATTGTCTTGTTCTAAAGATGATTTTACAACTGCTCACTTTGATGTTAGTAACTTGCTATTTTCTCTTTAAATTGCTCATCTCCGTCTACAGAGTTGTCAAAACAAGTGTTTATCCCCTGAAGATGTCGTTTGTTTTTCAATTATCAAACAAATTTTGAAAATGGAATGTAATTTTTGTTTTATTGAGGAAAAGAAACTTTCCAAACAAACATGGAAAAATAAGGTATGAATTGCAAAATCATGAACAACAAACATTTTTGGTTCAGTTTCACTAGCCACATTGAAGCCCAATTATTTCCTGGCCTGTAGATTTTAAATATTACTGCTTCAGTTAATGTCAGTGTTCATGATTTATCAATGAGAAAGTGAATGAGAGAGTTGTCTGAACCAACTCTCCAAAATATCAAAATGATCATGATTGAAGAGTTTAGTGGAATAATTTTCAGCACCTGGCGGACTTGTCGATTATGAATTATGCTCTCTGCAAGAAAACCAAAGTTTGCGACTCTGGTACACTTACTTTATGAAGCAGAGCATTGAGCCAAAGCACATTAGGAATACTACCTAAATGGCTGGCTGGACCATTTCAAAAACTGCCAAGTCATAGACTTTTCATGGTAAAAAAAAAAAAAAGAAGAAAACTTCCAATGTAGCTTCAAATAAAAGTGGGCCAAAATTTCCCCACTGTTATGTAAAAGACTTGTTGCCAATTATCTCAAATTATATCAGTTGTAGTTGCCAAGGGTGGAACATCTAGTTTTTAGAATAAGGGGATAATTATGTTTTCATTTTGAGCCAAGTTGACTTGGATAGATTCTTTCCATCCATCCATCAATCCATCCATCATCTAAATTTGCTTTTTTGTTACAGGGTCAAAGGTGGGTTAGAGCCCGTCTTCTTTAATTAATGAAATTATTTAAAATGTTTCATTTTGTAATTTTTTTCATAATTTTTTATTCAGGCTGTCATACATTGTATGATGTATGTAATCATATAAAACATTTAAGTATGACAAAAAGCCAAAAACAAACACACAGGAACCAAATTCTTTAACTGCACTAAAGCTTTATGTTTTTCTAAATTAATATTAGAAAAAAATATGTAGTTCATACATTTCATAAATGTATTTCAAATAAGTTTGAAATACATTTCAGCAAAGTAATTACTACAGATCTTTTAACTCTCAAGCTACTTCCGTCAGGATTTTCATAAATTTTTTTTGGCTTCTTCCTAAAAATGATAAATATATTTCATATTTTACTGCAATAGCCAAAAAAAAAGAAAAAAAAAGAGTGAAAATACAAAACAGTTCAAACAACAACAAACTTTCAGGAAGCAAGGAAAACCTGTCCATCAAGAATAATTACAGAAGTTGGAAATATTGGCAGCCTTTCAACATTTTTTATTTAATTTCAGAGTCCGCCGCCTTTAATTTAATTACCGTTTGCTTACAGTGGAATAGCCAAACAAATATTTGAAAGGATTAATTACAGAAACCAGAATCATTTGAAAATCAATGTCATAAAGTGAAAGCTTTAGAAATTTAAAGACTGGAAGTTGGCCATAGGATTCAGATCTACGCTTCTCTAGAAAAAGGGGGTTATCCATTCATTCATCCATCATAATCATGCCTAATCCTGTTTGGCATGACCATGGAGTTTTCCAGCAAGCAGTAGAAAACACAGCACTGGTGTTAAGAACTGAGGAATGTAATATTGTACCTACACTTATAAATTAATGGATATCTTTTCTGGGCTAAAATGGTGCCAAGGCATTTTTCTATAAACGCAACACACAATAAATGCTTGGGTTGAGCATCATCTAAAAATCACTCTGTTACAAATTAATTTTAAGGGGTATTGTTCTACTTTAGTTTGCAAATTCAGGTCAAGTATTGTGCTAATTTATCAACAAAATAGTTTAATGAATAACATTCACATAAGCAAATGCAATCAGCATCTAATCAGACTAAATCTTTAGTCAGTACAGCACACTTGCCAAGACCTCACACAGCACTAATGACTCGTTAAAAACCAAACTAAATGAGCTTACCATTAACGAGAAGAAAAAACTCCTTTTAAAACTCTGAAATGATCAAGAGAACTCCTCCAGGTATGTTTTACATTTGGTTGCTAATCCCCACATACCTTGCAAACATCTGGATGTGAGAGTTACCCCAGCATGCATAAACGACTAACATCAAAAAAAGCTCTGCCTTCACTCAGAAACATAAAAACGTTTTTTTAAATTCACTTGAGCCTGAAAGAGTCGCAACCCATCTATCAAGCCAAAAGGCTGCACAAGCTTCCACCAGAGAGCACTTCAGTGGTAAATCTATATGATTACAGCATAAAAAACAAAGATAAATGTGAAACCATTTGAATTCCAGAAAATGCCTCCATGTGATTTGACCATCTGGTCTGACGAGGCTAGAATGGCTGAAGGCTGAAGGCTGAATAGTTTACAACTACTGCAGATGGAAGTGAGAACTGGGAGGGCTTGAACAGCCAAGGAACTTCACTTTCCCTCTCACATACCAATGCAGATCTGAGATCTGTCTCTGCATGCATCACTTTAGTGTTATACTGCAGGCAGGACAAACTCATGTCATTATAAATGGCAGGTAGGGGATTACTTTCTGTGTGCCGTGTCAGCAAGCAGAACCTTTTAGCCTTAGACTGGTTTTAGTTTAAGGAAACATTTTCTAAGTGTATTTTAACTGAGATATTTCCTAAAACAAGCAGCTACAGAAGCTGCAATTAAAAAATAAAAATAAAAAAAATAAAGTAAACCGGCATTACAGTAAAACCGAACTTAATTTTTATGGACAAAGTTAACTACAATGTCTTTTCAGCCAACAAACCGCAAAAGTATGACATCCGTCACCACAGATTAAGCCATGCATTCCTGAGCATGCTTGTACTGTTTAGCTGACAAAACTGAAACGACTGGACTCATGATTGTGAAGAACCCCAAGATTAAAGTAGTATTCAGCACTAGCAGTCTTGAAGTTGACAGAACCAAAACAGCAAACATCAAAGATGACTTTCACTCAACAAGGAACCCCCTACTTTACAATTATGCATTGATAGCCTGAACACAGTTTTCTTTGTCCTGAGAATGCAGACATAAACATGCTGCAGTACAATAAAATAGATTTAAACTGGATAATCAAACTCACATGTCCACCTCAGCAACTCCATGAGATTAAAGGTTTTGTTTATTGCCCAACAGCTGGCAGGAAAGCCATACACTTCTCCTGAAGATTTTTTAAATACACTACAGCAAACACACCCTGAGTATTTGAGAATGATGGTTGGACAACACTTTCTGATCCAATCTTTGATCCTCTTCCTTTCCACTTCTCTTTTATGAGCTGTGACTGCATCACAATGCCAAGAGTTGGCATTTCAAGGTTAATCTTGTTCATTTCTGGCACCAGAGTAATCTTTAATTACTTCAGGGACCCCTGCTACAGGGATCAGCTGATCAATTTGGAGCCGATTTGGAGCACATTTCTCCTTTTGAGTCTTAAAGCAAAAAGACAAATGCACCTCTTTAGACACTTTTATTAATGTGTATTACTACTTATAAGCAAAACAGCAGATTTAAGAAGTAGAAACAGAGCAATGTTTAGCCTCTTAGCTTAAAATGTTAGCATGTTGACAAGTGAAAAGAAATTTGGAAAAATGTATGTTTGCAGTCTGGTCATAAACCAAACAACAAATTGAGAATTAGAAAGATTGTTTTGTGGTAATTCATTCACTGTAGATCCATTTTCTACAAAATATCTTGCAGTCAGTCTAGCGGTTATTTAAGTGTTAACCGCAGTGTTCCTCCAAATACCTAACTTATGACCAGCATGGATGTCAGACATCACCACTGCTCATAGCAACAATGCCTCAAAACATTCATGCAGTGTCTACAATCGTAAGTCAAATAAACAGATGTCCTCAATGATCCGCCTGTGACTACATCCTGCTCTCTTACCATGCAGCTATCACAAGGATTTTTCTGCTTTGTCAGAGAGAAAGTGCATTTATTGTGTTTGCGGCTTTTAGTTCATTGCTTTTCCATGTGGATTAAGTAATGTTACAAAATGAGGTTTACCACCCCTAGCCTTTATTCCCACCCCTCCGCTTTTATTTCCTATCTCAATTTCTCACTCACACATACACACTTTATATGCCTGCAAGTCTAACTGCATGTCAGCTATTTCTACATAATGGCATTTTCCACCTCACCACTTCACAGGATGGATTATCCCCGTAGGTGGGAAACTGGTGACAGTGAAGAGACACACACACACACATGCACGCACACACACACACACCACTCTGAAGCTACTGCATACACTGGCAGATGTCTTTGGTGCAACACATCAGATCTACAGCTGGCTCACATGCTAACAAATACAGGCACACACTTTGATAAGACTTACAAGTTGCAGATTCTTGTCAAAGTAACAATTTGCATTTGCACTCAACCAACCAACCCTTCGTCTATGCACAGACATAGAATACCCCCCTCCCATCTACCCTACATATAGTTTCATCTTCTGACACTGCTCTCATCAATAACTTGATGTGCTCTTGCTATTCATGATGCACTACAGTTGACATGACTGCATAATGCATCTTCTCTTTTAAGCCTCTGTTGAATTTGAATGGGTAGATGCACAACCAAAGGCAAATACACATGTGGACTGGGTCACAGAAGATTGATGTATAAGTCTTAAAAAAGATGGTGTCAATTTCCACTAATCATTTTATCTTTATTGCAGACGAGGAGAAAGGTAGGAGCACATTACGGTCCCTGGCCATTACTTATTTTGACAGAAATTTACCTTTTACCTTTAAAGAGCAACAGAAGAACCTAAAAATCAGAGTAGCTTGCATAAATTTAGAGGTTCTGTCTGCAAGAGTTTTGTGATGTTGAAATGTATAACTAGTCTGACATAGTATATCAAAGAGCAGTCATGTAACCCTAGAATGGGCTAAAGCTTTTTCACTTACCAAGGAAGACATCATTTTTGTTAAAAACAAACAAAAAAAAAAATATAAAAATGTATCCAAGATTGTATCCTTTGCTATATAGATGATTGAGAATAAAGGGGTACGTCCATCTGAATCAGAGCAACAGATTGTTGTTGGAGTAAATGAATGAGTTTCACTGAAGAGAAAAGTTAGTGAAAAAAGGGGTGGAGGTAAAGCTGCAGCAACCTGTTGGATCCAAGAGAGCTCAAATAACAGACAAGGCTGGGAGATAATTTATATAAAAGGAGGAAATTGGTCCCAATTATGGATAAGCGATGACACTACATGTTGCATCATGAAATGCATGGATGCAAAAATAAACTGCAAAGCTCAAACATATTGATGCAAACAGTTGAGTTTGTGGTAAAAAAAAAAAAAAAAAAAAAATCAAAACCTTCAAAAACCTTTTGGCAAAACTCACTTGAATGAATGACTAACATGTTGGCACAAGCAACCAAGATTTCAGAACCCTAGGCTACTTTTTTCCCTGCATTTCAATTCACAGGAGTTTTTGTTTTAGATGAATATAAAAGCAAAAGATGAATCCCTGTTTGACCATGTAAAAAAAAAAAAAAAAATCATATACCCCACCTTTGCAGAGCAGCTTAATTTCATAATGAACGTTGAATCGGCACAACAAATATAAAATGTGGAAGTGTATCAAAGGTCTACTTTTATTCTTTATATCATGCATTCAGCATATGTATGCTCATATAGAAAAAGGCTTGCAGAGCAAATAGTGACCCAGAAGAGTAAAGGGAAGGAAGAGGATAAATCTGTCATGTTTTACAAGCTGTTGGTGGTTTTACTTGCACATGTGTATGTGGGTATGTGCTTTTTTTTTTTTTGCATGTTTAGGGCCTTTGGGTCATTTTTAATGATAGACCTGAGGAATGTGGTGACCCATTTAATAGGGCTTCTGCAGCTGTCAGCGCTGACATGTTGTAAATCTGCACACACAATCAGGGGGCAAGGCTTGCTGATGAGAAAATTCACAGAGTACTTAGTAAAAGGGTACAATACGTCTGATTACGCCACTTGAGTGTTTTCTGCATGGGTGAGTATTCACTGCAGTCATTCATTTCAGGTTTGATCATTTTCCCCCCTCCATTTTCTTTAAGGTGGTTTTGATGCTAAGCTATCATCAAAAGCCCAATGCCTGTGTACATCTCAAATTGTGTTTAAGAGTGGTTTTTATTTAACCTGTCTAAATATATCGGATTTTAAAAATGTGAGACACTCATGTCTCACTTAAAAAATAAATTATTCATATTTTTTTGTGATTTGTTGCAAGGAGGTGTAAAATGATGTAGCTGTTTTAGAAATTGTAAAGGAATAGAGTTAAAACTGAAGGGTCAGAAATTCCACAGAATTTAATTTTGTGAATTTCTAACCTTTCGGATAATTTAATTCTTTACAAAAGGTAGCAATACCGATTTTTCCCTTTTTTTTTTTTTTACATGTATATGAAATAATCTCAAACTCCAGTGTATTGTTAGGATTTGATATGATTTCATGTGTTAATGTGATAAATCAAGTCAAAGCAGTGCAGGATCACCAAAAACAGAGCATACATTTATAGTCGGCATTCATTACTTTTATACTCAATCCAGGCCAAGCAACTGCCTTCAAACGGTGTCTTGATTGGTAAATCGAGTACAGATGTGTAAATCAATCCCAGTAATTCAATTCCACAGTTCATCTGTAAAAGCTTGTTGAGCAAAAAGCATCACGAACACCAAGAAACGGAAGACAGGCAGAGTTTGGTTCAAAAGCAATATTGGAAGCTTTCAATATCTCACACTGTTCAAGCCCATCCCAAAATTGGAAGAGTATGGGAAAAACTGCCAACCTGCCAACCCATTCAAGCCCACATGGACAAGACAGTGAGAGTTTTGATCAGGGAAGCAGCTAAGAGTTCCTGTAGCTGTGGAGAATCCACCACACTCCACAAATAGGAATTTACTGAAGAGTGGCAACGTAAAAGTCATAATTATAAAAAAATAAATAAAATAAAATATATATGAAGTTTTATTTTCAGTTTGCCACAAATCATCTGGGGGGCAAAGCAAAACATGCATGAGAATAAATTTTAACATTTTGGAATACCTGAACAGTTATGTGACTAAAACTAATTGCTAATCACCCCTGAACACATTGCCCTAATAACGTAACGGGGCTGCATTACGTTGTGGAGATGGCGCAAAATACAAGACAACCCTGGAAGAAAACCAGTTAGAGGCTGTAGAGAACTCTGTGACTGGAGCAGAGACTCACCTTTCAGCAGGACAAGGGACTGGACACACAGCTAGAGCAGGAAATGACTTTTGCATTTGCATGAGTTTTGCATTCTATCCTTGACCTCTGAACCCCACCCATTCATTAATTTAAATATTTTGTATCCAACTATAGTCTGTAGATGATATATGAAAAACAGAGGTCTTAATGTAATTCTCTGCACAGTCAAAGTTTTTATTTTTAAATAATATTAGTCCCAGTGCTGTTGATTCAATGTTGCAACAGCATCAAGTATGGAACAAATATAAAAGAGGAACTAAAGCCTAATGAATTGATATCGAACACAATAAAAGATGCATTTCACAATCAAGACTTAAAGAAAGGAAACTGTTATAGTCACTAAAATCTGTATTTAAATTTTGCAGTGTGTTACAATGGTGAGAAATCCAAAACTCATGATTAGTCACAATAATATTGGATGTTCTACCTTCTTGCACAAAACACCAAAATGTTCTCCAAAATCTCTGAGGAATGCAGCAAGACAGCCCAATGCAGCACAAACAAACCCAGACATGGTGAGCAAGTAAGTCTGAATGAGAGATGGCATTCCAACGCATGAAAAAGGTGTTGTAAATTTGTCTGGCTTCAGGGCCGTCTGTGTCTTCTCGCTGCCCCACTGCCGACCCTGACCTGACCACATGTTCAACACATCAATCAGGACAACTCTCACTAAAAGAGGTCACAGAGTTTGAGCAAAAATGTTCTAAAATGGGCTCTACGCATGAGGAGAAATCTCTATATACGACTGATCGAACTGAAGAGCTAGATCAGCAGAAATCCATCAAGCTTGCTTACATTTTGTAAAAGTAAGAAAGAGTGTATTGGATGAATTTATAGAGTTATTCATTAAAATGCATCCAAGTGTCCAACATTCACAAGATTTACCAAATATGTTGGAAAAAGCAACATAACATTTTTCTATGAAACACACCAAAATTGACTAGAGTGGGATTTATATTAATATTTCACCAAAATATCTACCATTATACTGCTGATTTAGAAGGAAAGCAGTTAAAACAGCTCAATGAGAAACTAAATTAAAGAAAAACCATGACAACTACATTTTCTACCATTTGGAAGCAAAATTAATCATAGTGGACCTGGAGGAACAGAAATATGAGGAACGGTTGGTGAGGAGTTAACTGCATGTGAACTGATTCCATCCAACCTTTATTAAACTAACGATCCCCTGGGAGCATATATGGGAGATAAAAGGTGGAATGTGTTCAGTGCAATCCAAATAAAGGATCCAAGCACAGACCCACCTTTTCCCCCCCCAACCATGGGAAAAAGGAAAACTCACCTTTGAACTGAGGGAAGGAGACTAATTAACAAACACAAAGGAATTTTAACTAAGCCCAAAGAAAACAAGACTGACACCAGAGAATTAACTGAAGGTGCAGTCAAAACTCAAGAAGAAGTAAGAAGCCAAACATGAGAATTAATAAGATGTGACTTTATAATAAAGAACAGAAGAGGAAAAACCCAAATGACAACCAAGAACCCAGGGTCAATCACCCCCTTCAGTGCTCCATTACTTGCCATGCCACTGATGTTGTTTGAAATATAAGTACATGTAATTATATTAAACTACTTGTATGGTTTTCTCAGAGATTGTCCATTCAGCATCTCTGCCTTCTGGCAACTGTTCAAAAAGCTCCTACTTCTAATTTGATCAAACAGGCATGTAATACATTACAGACATCTTTTATTTCTCCTCCGTTTTCCCCATTTTGGCTTCTTTGGTTCCATCAGGTTATGAATCACAATCAAACATTACATAAGCTGCTGCTTGCTCAGCTCTAATTGTCCAATTTCCCTCAAATTATGTTGAACTCCATCTCCGACTGGAAATTAAGAGTTATCCCTTAAATGGGGTCTTGTAGGATGTGTGGGAAAATTATTACAGTCTTATTGGCTCATTCTAAAACAGGAGCCAGACCTTGATCGCTCTCTTTACAGCACTCCGCTATTCTTCTCTCCAAATCGGGACACATCACCTCCTGCTGCAGTGTGAAATCTGCCTCCAAGGCTCGTTTTCCCATGCTGCCATTTCATTAGCTTCCTGCTTCCTTTTGTGTGGCGTTAATGCAATTGTTGACAGTCTGACAGCACGAGACGGGTGTCAGACAGATTTGACGCCGGTATCAGTTTTTACTTAATGCCGTCATGTTTGGGTTTCACACCGGGGATGCGGGCAGCCTCTCCACGGCTTGAGGCTATTACAGTTGTGATCCACATCCATAAAGCATAAAAACTGGGCAGAGTGCCCACCGTTGTCAGCTACCAAAGGTCTCCTCTGTGCCAGTGCTTTTAGCACTTCAAACATACGTAGAAACATATGTGCCCTCTTAGAGCTGAAGTGCTTGAACACAGCATATGCCACAGTTTGACACAGAATGGGGGGAGGAAAAAAAAAAAAAAAAAAAACAAGGATGAGAAATATGTAAGCACAAGAATGGCTAAGTGGTTACAGAAAATCTCTCCTGTTGTATGTTGATTTTATTAACCCCGACTCTTTTTGACTGAGTGAGAAGGCAGCCGTCATGGCAACAGAAGAAAAGCAGTGGGTGCAGCATCGTATCTGTTACTTTTCAGGAGGACGAGTTGCAGCAGAGCAGGCGATGATGCACCGCCCATCTGAGCTGGAATAATTTGCAGAAATGCAAAAAATGTTTTCTGCTTGATCGGCCCTGATCGGTGACTGGGTTGTCAGAAAAGGGAAAAGAAAAAAATCTGATTATTTTCTGGTCACTTAATGCACCACACACTTTTCAGGGTGCTGTTAGGACCCAAGAAAGACTCAAATCAAACTATTTTTGTAGTGTGACCAAATACAGGCCTTTCATACGAGGATTCCGTCCAAAATGGCTTGATTCATTACAATTCTGTGACGACTTAAATCATTTCCCTGAACATTTTCTTTTGCATTTGCTCAAGTTATCTTTGTTGTGATGTGTAGTGTCACCCGTGTCTTGTTCCGCTTGTCAAGGCTCTGTTAATATTCCAGCGTTGATGATGACAGAGGACAAGAATTTCGACTTCAGTCCAGGTGATGAGGCCAGAGGGCGTAGCAGCTCGTCTCGATGACAGAACCGTTTCACACATTTCACTTGTTCTGCCTTCTCTCTTCATCTGACCTGTTATTAAAAGAAAGGAGAATAAACATTGTGGGTGAAAAGACAGAAAACATCTTTTCACATCTTTGTTTCTTTTTTGTCCAGGTTTTCACCCAGAATGACTCTGAACCTGTCTGAAGTGCCTACAGGGCACTTTTGATAGCCTGAACCTGTACACCATAACAATGATTACCAGATTATGTGCTCAACCATGCAACAGAATCTCCTATATGATGTCACTTTGATATTTGAGTTACAAAAGCTGATCAGAAATCAGAAAGAACACCAATTTATGTGAAGTAGAATAAACACTCATATTTTCTTATAAATTAAAAATGACATTAAATAAAACTAGTTCAAACAATGGCTCTCAAAAGTCCTTTAATTCATAAAGAAAATACACATGCATGTGTGATTTCACTATTTTAAGATGCTTGAAGAGTTGGTGTATGTCACTACCAGCTTTGTGCATCCTAAAGACTCTTTGGGTCAAAATGTTTACACTGCGAAAAACCTCCTTTCCTTTAATAATCTATTAATATCCATTTACATAGTTCTGTTTGCTTAATAGTATATGAAATTTTAAAGCTTAGCGTTTGCGCATGCGACTGACTCCGGCCTTAATAGAACATCAGATCACTATGCGAGATTGTGTTTGCCTGACGGAGGAACTGCATTTAGATTTATAGTGCAGAGAACTTTGTGGAATGCGCTTGTGTTGTGGAGTGCTACACAGTAGATAATGACATACAAATACACATGCGCACACACACACACATACACACAACCACACACGCACAAGCAGAGACAAGTCTGCTAAGAGCAGGTCACTGGAGCTCAGCAGCAGTACTCAATGGGATGGAAAATTGCTGAAAGGCGAAGTGTGACTATAAAAGCGGCTACTTTATGTGCATAATGCACAAATGGCCACATAATAAATTTGCAAAAAGTAATGTTTGCGAATAAACATGACAGCTAGCAGAGATGGCGTGTAATAAATGGTGTTGCACAACATCCAAAACAATGATGAAAATTGATTTGCAAAAAATAAACACTGATTAAACATGAACATTTGAGACGGCGTTTTCGGTATGCATATTCTGTAGTACAGTCTAATGTAGCTCTGCTCTGCTCTCTGGCGAAACAGTGTGTGCTTACAATGCTTTGTTTTATTCCACCTTCAACGACAATGGTCTCAGTTTTCCTGATATTTATAAGCTCAGCATGGACCAGTTTTAATTCATAACTATCTGTGCTGATATAATGAACTCATTGCTCCATCTTTTCAGCATTTCTAAAGAAAATACCTAAACCAAGGCTGAACTTGCACTCTGTCTGCAGATGAGCTAAGCAGAAACTCCAGGCACACAATTTTCTTGTTTCTCTAGAAAACTTATCAGTAGGCTGCTAAACTTGACAAAACAAATCTAATTTTTCAGATTTTCAGACAAATACTTATGTCAACTATGGTAACACTTTATTTGAAGGGGGGTGAATAAGACTGTCATGACACTGTCATGAACATGACATAACATCTGTCATGAACATGAATAAGCCTTCATGAATATTTATGACTGTTGTCATAAAGCGTCATTCGGTAAATTATGACACTTTTAATACAAAGTTGACATTATTCAAAATGTCTGTTATGACAACTTGACATTAACCAGGAAATCATTACTGTTTAAACTTTACCTTTAATAACATAAAGATACCTAATTTTTAAAGAGCAATCAGTAATACTTTTATAACAAATTTATATCAGCAATGATTTCTTGGTTAATGTCAAGATGTCATAAAGACATTTTGAATAATGTCAACTGCGTATTAAAAGTGTCATAATTTACCGAATGACGATTTATGACAACAGTCAAATATTCATGAAGGCTTACTGATGTTCATGACAGGTGTTATGTCATGTTTATGATGGTGTCATGACAGTCTTATTCACCCCCCTTCAAGTAAAGTGTTACCTCAACTATTGTGTCAAATGTGCTATTGAAAAAAAACAACTTGATTTTAAGCTCATCCACTGAATTTAACCAGCAAATGGTTAATACGCATCAAAATTCACAACAGCAAAAACATATGGTGGAGGCAAAGGATTACAAAGATTGAACACCTGGCAGGTTTCACATCCTGTCATGCAACCTTTGTCCGGGTAATCCACCTCCGTCTCTCCCCCCTCTGTTACAGTGTAATGGCCCCTTTTGACTTTTCTCCCCCATTGTGTGCCCTTTGAAATGTCCATCTTTGGTTTGATTTACTATGCATAACAGCATGAGGGCACAAGGACAGCGATTTGTAGGACAGTGGGATAAAGAGGAAGTGTTCGCTGAACCCTGCAAATTTACTAAAAGCATATTATGGATGTGTATAGCAAAAATTTACAGGTACAGAGGTTTGTTTCCCTTGAACTTTGACATAATGTCAAACTTTAGTATATTTGATTGAGATTTTTTGTGGTAGATTAGTGAAGAGTGCATCAAAAACCAGAGAATGTAGTTGAATCAGCTGAATTTTCTTTTCATGATTTTGCTTTAGATGACATTTTTGTGAATTGAAGCAATATAAAACTGCACTGAATTTGTTGTAATGGATTTCATTCAAGGTGTTGGAGTAAATATGATTTAAATATAAAAAGGGACACTACAGCTGTCAGATTTGTATTTGCAATGAAAAGTTTACTTCGTATTGGTCTTTTGTAGAAAGTGATAGTCTGACTTTCATAACATGACTCCTAACAGCAGAGGAAAGAAATTGGAGGGACAGAATCAATTAAAAGACAGAGGGGTAATCTGATTAGATAAATATTGTGCGAGTTTGTATGGATGGCTGAGATCTCTGTTGGAGGGTGTGGCTGACATGCTGCAGGTCACACACCTGCCTGTAATCACCTAAGTATCTGGAGACTTAAGGAGCTTTTGGACTATTAGTCTCCGCCAGTTGATCAACCTTTCGATGTAGAGTCAAGCTGCCAGTAATCCTTGTAGTATTTTGTCTTCCTTTGAGAAGTATCAAGTCTAGTTAGCTTAAACTCAAACCCTTGTCTTGTCTGTGAAGATCAAGAGAAGAATAATTTAGAGTGAGAACGTTTATGAAGACTGGAACTGCCACACTCTGAATAGCCAACGACTGAGAAAAAGCCCTAAAAAAAAGGGCATAAAGCAGAAATACTTCTGGTCAAGGGCTAAAAATCTGAGACAGATTCAAACATCCACATGTTCTCTCTTTGACGCACTTAACCACACAACGTCAATAACAAACCCGCGACCTCGGCGACAGGCCCCAGATGTTTCTTCAAGTCCCAGGTGAGGTCAGCTCAGCCTGGAGGGGGTAGTATTCTTCCAATAAGAGGTGTTTGTTTGAACACGTCCACTACCTGCAGAGATTTCCCATTTGACACAAAGCCTGAGGATAGCCAGCCAATCAGATAAAGCAGCAGGGAAAGTACAACATAGATTTGTTTGAAACTCCTTCCTCCCAAAATGCCCAGCTTTTATTTCTAAATAAATCTGCAATTGGTAAGAAAAAAATGGTTTTAGACATTGCATTTAAATAGTTGTTTCCACAATCTTATTGCATCTAAAAGGCTCTGATGAGAAAAGATCATGATGAGAAACTGTTTGCCCCCTTCTATTTTTGTTGTCTAACAAAGTTTTTGTTTAGTACCAAGACATAGAATCTTAAAAAGGACTTTTTTAAAAACCAAACTCAATGAAAAAGTAATCACTCTAGTGAGTCACTATTTAAATTTCTCCCATGTCTGACTTATGAGGTCAGTCAGTGTTTTCACTCTGCTGTGTCATGTTGACCTCTAATGAGTCCAGCTCATCATTTTGGACATTTTTATGGAACAAATTACTACAATTTAGAAAGCTTATGTTGTCTTCCAGGTTATCTTGTGTGGTCGCTGACAGTTTCTACCCAAACATCATTTCTTGATATTTGTGCATAAAACGCTAAATGTCCCTGTTGTAACTGTGCATCAAACTAAACACATTAAACAAAAGTGAAATTCTCAGAAAATAACAATAATGGGTGAGAGTGAGATATGAAAGCACAAAAATACGTTTGTCACTGCACTCAACAGAAAGCCTTTGCAACAATTACATTTTTTAATAGGATGATGACATTTAGGAATATCTAACTGCATTCCTTACAGCTACAATCAAATAATGACTAATATTGTGCGACACTTTCAGAGGCTGAAAGATGAAAACTGAAGCACATGAAAACAAGCAGAATATTTATACATTTCATTGTGATGAAGTATTGATGTTCACATCAATATAAGCTTATTAATAAAGCTCTTTTTATTCTGTGCTGAAGTTTCTTTTAATGCATCCATTTATTCAGATTGTAAAGCGGACTTTAAGTCATGTTAAATTTTAATCAAAATGGAGACTGATTCATTCACACATTGCCTGTGAGCTTACCAGGGCTTTCAGGGAATCATTAAAGTAAAGTAAAATAAAAATAATAAAATAAACCTAAACATAACTGGACCTTGCAAAAAACACAAAAAGTTGTTTTCCACGGTTTCCAGAATACATAATAGATTTAAATTCAATCAGCATAAGGAGGTGTTGGTTTATGGAGAGATACAAAATCAACTTTTTCTTTATTCACTGCCCAGCGAGTAGAGATGCATGTGGTCACCTGATGCAAGACTTGCTTAAATCTGCTGACCAACTACAGCCTTTTTAGCTCTATAAATGTGTCTCCAGTTTGAACATTAATGTGCTGTGCAGCCAGTACATGCCTTGACAGAAATACTATCACTATAACATCTAGCTTTACTCTGGACAAACACCAACCTTATTAGTTTTCAATTGGTCTCACTGACTCCTCACTTCACATCTACTTTCCTCTAACCAGAAAAACAAGAGAAGGCAAAGGCATGCCAACTAGCTTTTCACCTTTTGATTCTGTTTATAATGTGGAATGCTCATGGAATCACATCTCAGGTCATACAGATTCAGAAGAGACTTCTTTGAAAGAAATGCTGGCGCTTACTGATAAGAGTCTGTGGAGCCAAAATAAAAGTAAGAGAAAACCGGACAGGAAGTTCTCAGCTGACATGAGAGAAACTTTGGAAAATTAAATTTTCTCTGTTCAATTAATCTCAATTTCATTCAAATAGGAATTGGACATAAACATACGAGCACAGATCCGTCCTAGCTTGCATCGATAGTTTAGCGCAGGCTGGTGGTGGTAGTACATGGGTGACCCTAACCATGGAAAAATTTTCAATCAGCAAAGATAAGAATTCAAATATCTAAGTGCTATGAAAAAACAGTCTATCTTACCAGGAACTTCTAAAATTCTAAAACCTAAACCTGATACCAATCCTAAGCCTAAACTGAACTCAATTCATACCTTCATCCTAAGCCTATCACCTAACCCCAAAACAGCACTTCTTTTGAGGTCTAGGCTTTGGGCCCCATAAGGAGCAGTGCGTCCTCACATCATAGTATTTGTTAGAAAAATGGGCCTCATAATATATCACATACACACAACAATTATTAGACAGTGGAAATCAATCAGTGCATCTCAATCATTTAAAACCCTGCAGGCCTTTGAGAAACTTCTGGTGTGGATGAGGCTCTCACACCTGCACAATAAAATGTCTGCTGTGCACAGAAAAAGCTCATAAAAACTGTAATTAATTGAATTTGTATACCAGTAACAAAAAATGTTTATAGCACTGATGGAAACAAAGGAAGTTAACACAAGCCAAGTCGCTATCTGCCTTTTGAACTCTCTGCCCACTCAATAAATCTGTACATCAAGGAATTAAGTGCTCCCAAATCTGCATTTTGTATTGATTATCACAATTATGCACTATTACCATCCTATTATCTGCACTGACTGCCTTTAATTACACTGGAGAACAAGAGGAAGAGTGAAGATGGAGGGGGAGGGAGACGCTGAAAGTGAGAACGAGACACTACACGGAGAGACGGATGAAGTGAGACGCCGCACCCAACTAATTAAAACAGAAAGTTTTTGTTTCAACGCTCTGACAGGGAATGAAAGTGGAGGGGAATTAATCTGCCTACAGGGAGCACAAGCTTTACACACACACACACACACACTCAATGGGCCGTGGACTTGTAGCGAAAAGGACTGCAGAGTGCTGTTGCCATAGTTACCAACTGTAGCAGCACATCATGCGACAGAGTTAATGCAGAGGTGTGTGTTTCATTTAAGCTTTCATTGTATCAGCAACCTGACCTCACCCAACATCGTCAGCGTGAGCACGCAGAGCGAAAGGTCACGCAGATTAAAACTAAGTGTTTTTGTCGGAACAGATGAAATATTTGCCAGCTCTTGAAGAACAGGTGGAAAACTATCCAAACAGAAAAAAGATGAGACACCGTAAGAAGCTAAACCAGGGCTGCCAGGTCCACTCAAAGTACTAGCCTGCCACTTGTAGATGCATTCTTTCAACTCGCCCAAGAAAAGTTGTACTTAAGAGTACCACTAAATCAAAAGGAAAAGACAGACACCTGAGAAATTAAGAGTAACATATTTAGTAAAACACTACTTTAGTACGGAGTATTTGACAATAATACCATATTTAACCAGCAGACAGAAAGATAAAATTATGTGCAAATTCTGGTATATTAAAGGTTGAAATACAAATACAAAAAAAAAAGATCCAAATAAATAACATAATTACAAGATGAATTCAACACTTCCAATTTTTTTTTTTTTTTTCAAATGAGCCTTAAGAAACCCATACTTACTGTAGTGCAGGTAATGTATATACAGTGGGCCTATGTATTCACAACTTCCTGCTAAAAAATAAAATCCATGGATACTTGAGACGCCATCTGAAAACACTTAGAATTGACTGTTTTAAAGCTCAGCCACCACATGTATCTTAAAGTGGAATGGGGAGGGGTTGTGTCACGTAAAACCGACTTATGAGCTTTACATCAGGTTATAATGAAAAACATACCTGGAGTCTTGCTTTGATTCTTTCATGCACATTTGAGGAATCCTTGAATCTCAGCATCAGCATTTAGCAAACACCTGGTGGAACTGTGTCTGCTGAAGTTAGAACTACTTCTCAGTGGAACGCTCCTAAAACCAATTGAAATGGCATAATGAGAAGCATTGTCATGACGATATGCTGAAGGCAAAGTGTCGGAAAAGAGTGGGAGTTTCTTAAAGAGACAGGTCAATTTTCAGGCATGTTTGGTATATGCAGAATTTTTATGACAATTATAGGCAACAGTTACTTGAGCGTGCTTTAAGAATATATATAAGGAATATAAAATATCCCTTTAACATGCAATAAAACACACAGTGGAGAACATCTTGACAATCTCACAGAAACTAACATTTTAAGTCCAGTTTTACTTACATAAGTGTAATTGTTGGGCTAAGCCTGCCACAACTCCAAAGAATTAGCACCACTGGTAAAAGTGAAAAGCAAGCAAAATGTATGAGCATGCAAGTCAGATCTAAGCCAAACAAATGCCAGTTTCTCTATTCAGTTTAAAAATAAATATGAAAATATGAAATTTTTAAAAAATCCCTAAAGTATACAACCTGACCAAATTTTTAAAAAATTACTGAACAAAGGGAAACATATTCTTTAAAAATTGTCTAAGTAGAAGGAATAACTATCTATAAGATTAAAGATTGTCTCTCATCTTCTTCTTGCATCCAATTATTTTTATGAGTCCTCAAAAACAAATCCCTGTTAAATCAAACAGAGTTTCTGTTTTGAGATATTGTGGCAGTAAGTCAGCCATAATACTGTTTCTAGAGGTTCTGCTGTCTGAATAAGAAAACAGCCATCAGGGAGTTTTGTTAAAATGGGTGGAGAAGGGACAAATTATGCTAAACACTGAAAAACAGCAGAATGTATTCCAAGTACTGACAACTCTGACTATTGGCTCAATTATTATTTTTTTTGAAAAGCGTGAAAAACATTACTCCAAATGCTTATCTTAAGTGCACAGTTAACGACAAAAAGCGACATGTGTTTTGGAGTGTGCCTTTCCTGATAAGAAATAAAGCTCTAAGTTTGGCAGAGATATTTCCATCACACACTGATTCACTCTGAAGATAACTTTGCATGACCCGAGCGCAGCCCCTGAGCTAAAATTGAAATCTGCTGTGTTAGTCAAACTGATGTACTGCTCCTTCCAATTACTTCCTACCATCCAATTCTGCTTCTTGTTACAACTCCTTCTGGAATGGAAATATAGATTAATTCCCCTTTCCTTTCATTTCTCGAGTATCGTAAAACATATTCATAAGACGGAGATCTTCAGCTTTGTGTAAATTGATACCGTGCTTCTGCATATCTGTGCCAGAGTGGCTCAAACCTCCCTCACACGTAACCCAGCAGCAGGTCTGTTTCTCGCAGAAAATGGGATCTGGTGAAATGTGTTAGTTTTGATGACTTATGCCAAAAGGGAGGGCTTACGATGCATTTATTTTTCTGTCGAGACGAATGGAGCTGCATGGAAAAGGTGATGTTCTGCATAGAAATGTAACACACAAAACCAGGAGGTGTAGATAACACAGCCTTTCACTGTAACTCACACTATGCAAGCAATCAAGACTCAGAACGAAAAGCAGGAGCTCTTCACCTGCTCATCCACCTCTTTTTTTTTTTATTCTCACCTTTGAACAGACTCGCATGCATACCTATCTAATGCAATGCTAATTCACAGGAAGACAACATGTTAGCCCATGATAAGCTGCAGAGGCACAGACTGCAGTGTAAGTAGGTTAGACCCCAGGAGCCCTGAAGACACAGTCTGGCTTTCGAACTTTTAAAGAATTATGACAGTGTTGCAACATCTGCTGCCTCAGAGGAAGAAAGACAGTGATGAATGGCCAGGTGTGCCTAGTTTGTGTATGTGTGTGTGTAAACTAAGCTGCACACATCGAGAGCGCAGGAAACAAAGGACCCACAGAGTGAGTGTGTGTGAGTAAATCCACATGCACTTACAGACAGGCTGGCTGGGGGACCGCTTTAATAAGCAATGCATACATCTGTGGCAGATGACAGTTTCTGTTAGCTAAGAATCACTAATTAACGGTGTATGTAAGCATCCGTGGCGAGTGTGCACCATGCGAACTGTCAGAAACACACCAGCGTGTTTGTGACGGTGCACCGTTTAATAGCCACCAACCACGTCCCTATGAATGCGAGTCCATATGAATAAATAATCCCCCCGGAACAGATAAAGATTAATGATGTATTTATCATCCAATGACAAGAGCTTTATGCGGCACATTCAAGATCAGTATCTTGACTGCAGCTGTTAAAGCCCAGCTGATGAGATCGTCGAGCTGTAGAGAATACAATAGCCCTTCACTGTCAGAAAAATAATTGCCACGCTACTGAAACCTGACGTGTGCCACATACTGTTCTACGATCTGTAGTCAAGAATCTCTACATTATACAGAGAGTTATGGACAAAAGCGCTTCAGGATACATGCATACACTGCAGGTGGTAAAAGAGCCATTTTATTCACTGTTGTACACCAGTTAGGATCATGAAAGTTCAAAGTGTCAGCAAAATAAAATATTTATTTTCAGTTTCAATACTTTCTCTGACTTGTGTCAAACATTTTGGGTATCTTTCCATGATCTTCTCACAATAGCTTGCTGGAAATATGGGTCATTCCTACTGATAGAACTGGTGTAACTTGAGTCAGGATGTAGCCAGTGATGGGCTCGTTTGCACACAGTTGGTGCGGTCTTCATTTTTTATCTGAATGAAGTTAGGGTTTTACGTCAGCTATCCTAAAAGATGGGCTTTGTGGTCCTTCAGCCACATTGCCACTTTCTGGCAGCATGCTTGTATATTTGGGAGACCCATTTTGAGTCAAGTATTAACATGTTATGAGCCCATGGAAGCAGAATAAACTGGATGCCAAATTAAACATTATAGTTACCTGCTTTGTGTGAGAAAATAGACTAAGAACAGCTATGGGGAGGACGGTTTTTAGCAAGTAAGAAAAGACAACCGTGTGACTAGCTCACCTGGTAGCAGCGTATCCGGTTCTCCACGCAGCTCCACCCTCTGCGCAACCTCAGTGTAAGGCTTCCAGTTGAGTTTTTACTAAAGGTGTGCGTTTTCCTTACAGTAATAATTTTGTAGTTCAAGTAGAAAACCACGCATCTTCCCTGTTGCTTCATTTCTCCCAGCCGGCTCGCGCCACACACAGGTGAAGCTCATCAGCCAAATCAAGTCAGTGTGAATTTGCTGCATCCGGGACATTAGAGCAACTACAACTTAGGTTGATTTCTCGACCAAGATGTAGGTGGACTTCCAGTAACTCTTGCCACCGGAGGCATTGTTTTAACATTTTAAAATTAAACATCCATGATGTATTGAACCACTGTGCGCGTGATAATAAAATAGACATTTTTTTCTGTGGTATTTTTTTTTTTGGAAAAGAAGCCCACTTTAAGGCGGGACAAACCCGGAGGTACCAATGAGAATTTAGTTTGTTTTTTAGCTTTTTGTTAAAACGTAATAATGTAAGAGCACATAAGAAAATTAAAATTTTTTTATTGCTGTTTAAATGAAACATTGCCACATCTGTGCTATTGGTTTAAAAGAGAGTGCCACTAATATTTTCAGAGAACACACAAAGCTCACAATTTAAACTGTCTTTAGCCTCTTTTATTAGCAAGTAGAAGCAGCAGTTTTGTTTGCAATCCCTAGTAAACACAAAACTACCTTAACTCTGGGATTTATAAAAGCTTATCAATATTTCAAAATCCAGAATGACAGACAGTGAAAGCTCAACAAGATAAACAAGAGTAGCATCATAGTACTATTTTCTTGCTCTCACAGTCTAAATGAATCACAAACATATCTGTTTATAATGCATTTCTAAACAAAACACACACAAGAAAGTACAAAAAAATAGAACAGAATAAATCCCAAAATAATGTTAACTAATAACATTTTCATTTTTGAAATAGAAACTACCTTCAAATATTTTCTGCTTTGTTTAAAAAAACAAAAAAAACAACAACAAAAAAAGCAACTAAATCTTCTATGAAAACCATCCCTCCACATTTTCTCCTTCGTTCTATTCGACAGGCGGTTATGGGTAGATTCAACGTGTCTCGGGTGACGTGGACTTGGTGACTTCACGGTTCTTATGTCCATCCGACTCTGGACGCAGGATGGACTGTGAGTCGAGTCCCATACCGCAATCTGAAAAGTTGGAGCCAGGAACAGCAGATTGCTCAATTTCTGCATGTGGAATGTCAAATGTTTGCACTGCTGCCTGGAAAAATCTAATTTGTTTCATTGGCTACATGTAGAGAAAGCAGGATTGCTGTTGTTCTCCTATGGCTGTAGGCAGTGTTGTCATAAAAACTAGAATTATACTCACAATATCATCTCATAGCTAACTATTTACGGCTTTTTTTATTTTTATTTCATACACACATGCAAATGTCCCAACTTAAAACAAACATACTGACCTTTGAGCATTTCTGTCGTCTGTGCCAATAGGGTTCCATCTAGAGGTTCAACAGAGCCACCGAGTGACGCGGGAACATCGAGAGCTGAGGTGGCATGAGACACTTCTGAGCTGCATGTAAAATAAGATGAAGTAGAGGTGAAAGGTCAAATTAAGTGAAAAACTTGACCGTCCGCCTAACTGACCGACCAGACAAACGGACTGTGAATCATGAGTTAATGCTAACTCTGAATAGAGGCACACAGGTCTGATGAAGAAATCTATTATAAAAGTAACTATTAGTTTCCAATAAGTCTGACCTTTGTGGAAGAGTTGCAAAAAGAAAGCTATTGTTAACAGAAGTGCATAAGAAGGTCTGTCTGTGGTTTACCAGGAGAAGAAGGTCAAAGAAAACAGTGCTGTAGTGTAAAACACAATCTATGTGTATGTACAAGGCAAATTTATATGTGTAGCATATAAATTCAAAGTGTTTTCCACAAACATGATGCATAATCAGATTAAAAAGAAATATTAAAATGACAAATTTCAGAAAAGTAAAAAGCAAAGAAATGTCAGACACGATAAATCAGTCTTTTGACCTTTATGGAAAAGCTGGAGTAAACAGTAATGATGTCAGTCCTCATTTACATGACCAGCGGCTTCTGCACAAGCTTTCACGCAGTCTGTTCCAGAGCCGAGGAGCGTAAATGCTGCCACCCCTGTAGCAGAGTCAACGTTGCAAACAACGTTTAAAATCATGTACCACGTTTTCCTTCCAACTAGCGACCTGCACCCGAACGCATCCTGCCTTATACTCGTATAAGCACCAGCCTTCCCTACAACCCAGTAAGTATCAGCAGCGATAGAAATCGCATGGAAGGATGTTTTCCTTTCACTTCACAATAATGTGTGATATCTAATTGGCCAATCACATGAAATTCTAATAAAACACATTGAAGTTTGTGGCTGCAAAGTGAAAAAAAACAGGCCCTGTACATCTCATATTTCATTCTAAAGTAACAACATACAGTTATATATTATAAAAAGGAAATCCACCTTGAGTGTAAGTGTGCACACAGGAATGTCATGACCTGCAGAAGCAATAAAATCTGAATTTATGAGTGGGTGTGCTGGTGTGTAAAAGTGTCCAACTGAGCATGTAGAGAAAACGTGAAGACATTTGTCCCCACGTGGCTCATAGGAAGAAAACGAGGCCTATAAAATGAAAAAAAAAAAAAAAAAAAAAACACTTCAAGGATGCTAATAATCCTTCAGGGTGAGAAGCAACAAGTCTCCTCTGAAAACATTACCTCTCTGTAAAATGAACTGGACTGGTTTTACAGTTTAGAGGATATCTCCAGTGTTGAACTATTAATCCATTTGTTTTTCTCTGAGATTTACACTGGTTGGCTTAAGCCAGCAGTGCCTAATAAAGTGCAGCCCAGATGGAAATTTTTTTTTAATTAGTGTAAAATTACTACACTAATTGCAATTCCAGTTGCAAGGTTAAGACCTTGCAACTGGAAATGTTAGGTACAACACAAATCCTCTTTTGCTAACATGACAAAATGTTGGGACAACACTGGTTTAGGTTAATAACTTTCCTCCACTGGCTTGGATAAGAGAATCTGGAATCATTTATGAACATCTTTTTTTTTTTTTACAGTTTTGCGTCGACTGACCCGCTAGTCTCCTGAGTGTGGGTACCAGGATCTTGATCACGTTCCGCTGACGCCACATTTTGGCTAAAAAAAGCAAAAGACATATCTGACGGATTTCAGAGCACGCTTAGCAGTTTTCGAAATATTCCTCTGATGAACCGCAAGTACCTCTGGTGACTGTTTTTTTTTTTTTTTTTATGGACAGGTTGCCAAAATGAACACCGGCAAAAAGCTCCCATCACATTAACAAACAGTTGGGCTTAAATAATTTAGACACCTGGTACTTCACCCTCAATGTCAAACTCATACTGAGCCATTAAAATGCAGTTATTGTAGGACAAGTGTTGCGATTACACTAAATTGGCCTAATATTGAATGCCTACTTTAAATTAGGCCCTGGAGTGAGGTGGAGTGGCTGCCACTTACGTGTGCTGTTTGAAGAGGTGGCTGTGCAACCCTGGTTTCTTTCCAACGATAGCTTCCCTCGCCAGCTCCTCTCGCTTCCTCAAGGAGGCGAGCTCCTGCAGAAAGAGAAGAAACGCGAACACCTCGACGGCAGCCAGCCGACAATGACTTCTTCATACATCTGATTTCGGATGTATGCTCTAATTCCACTTGCAAGGCTTTGCTGCCATGCTGCGCTTTTAGAGACAAACTCACAATCAATGTTTTTTGACAGCTCAAATCTGCCTGGGCTTTTGCCGAGCTGGCTTCGACGGTGGTGCCAGGGAGTGACTCTGATTCTACCGGTGTTGTTGCTGGTTCCTCGACTGACTCAAAGTCTGAAACATTGTTCGGAGAGCGTGGCATTCACATTTTTGTTGTTAGTACTCAAGCGACAAAACAATCAAAAATAGCAATCACAGTCTAAGGTGCTTGAAACTTTAGCTTCTTTATGAAGAAGAGAATTGGCATTTGTAACTTGTAATGCAAGAGTTTGGCGGCAGCTTTTTTCATTCAAGTTGCTGTGCATGAATACGTTTCCGTGGGAACCTGGTAACACAACAGTTTCCACTTTGCTTTAAACATAAGTCAACTATCCAATATAAACCTAATGTCTTTCTTAGTGAGTGGAAATGTATGGCTAACAGTAAGTGATGGTTTGCAAACAAATAAAATATCCTGAGTAGATGTCCTGAGTTGAACCCACAGTTGTTCTGATGGCATTAGGTTGCTGTCACTTCACTTTCAATTAAATTAAATTATGAATGAGATTTGAAAAATTTTATGAACGTCTAGTTTAGAAATTCATCCAAAATACCTAACTACCAAGAGAAATACACTGATGTGCCATTTGCATTTGTTGCCATTATGCAAATAGCAGCATTTGGGAACAAACTCGAGGATACAATGTAAAGCTGAATAGTTGGCCTTAAGGTACGATTGACTAACATATCTGGTAACTTAAAGCCTAACAATTGATACTCGTGCGTCCTTTCACAAAACAAGTATTTTAAATCTTTAAATCTACTGACGACCTGGAAAACTAAAAAGAGAAACACCTCTCAAACTGCTGTCGGATTCAATGCTGCTCTTCTCTTCTTCCACCTCCTCTTCGCTGGGTTTCTCCTCCTCCTCCTCCTCTCGCGGCTTCTCCTCCTCCTTTTCCTTTGCTTCCTCCTCCTGCGGCTCCTCCTGCGGCTCCTCCTCCTCCTCAGCGTACATGTAGACCTTCACTATTTCCAGCAAGGTCCGGTAAGCTTCATCATAGTTATCTAAATAAGCGCAGACATAAATAAACACACGAGGAAGTCGGGTCCTGAACAGAGCCAGAGCGTCCAACATCAAAGAGCAATGAATCAAAGATATGTAGATGTTGACCTTGGTGTAATGAGGGTCTCGCTAGCACCCGCGTAAAAGTGATGGATGTCTTACACTCACTGTTTGTTCATCTCATTAAGAAAACAACTAACAGGCTGAGTGCTATCAAGAGGCAAGATAAACACAGTGATCCTGTGGATTTTTACCGTAGCAAGTTATTCCACCTGCCGTTACGCTTAGAACGCACTTAAAGGACGTTATGTATAAAAAGTTTAATTGTACTTATTTGGAATTTAAAAAAGCAAACGAAACAAATGCATTTCCCTTTGCATGTTACCACTTGAAATGACGTTGTCGAAGAATCCTTTACGTTCTTCGTTGGTTTTTGAATAGAGGGGCACACGCTGCACCGCGAGATCAATCTGTGGCTTGGTGTAACGGTTAGTGCTTTTCATGTGGATTATGAACTTCTCTATAGCCGTGGGTATGAGCAGGATGTATCGAGGCTTAAAGCAGCTCTTCTTTAGACTGAAAATACCCTGCAAAAAAAAAAAAAAAAAAAAAAAAAGCACAATTGTATTTATTTGACAAATTATTAATGGTGTTACACTTTTATTCTTGAGGCAGTCCCATAATGCACAGAACAAAATCTTCTCTAGATTATTAGTTTTCACACAAGTACCTCCAGCTCCATATGTAAACAACAAACCACTCCGTGATTTGCTACTTCCTCTATAGCGCCTCTGGTGAGGCCAAACAGATGGCTGCCGTACTGCATGGTCAGGATAAATTTACCCTTACATTAAAAAAAAAAGGAAAAGAAGAAGGGGAAAAAAAGCTTTATTTTACATGGAAAGTAATAGCAAACATAAACACACACATTCCCAGCATGTTCTGTCAAGCTTAACAACCTGAAGCTATTTGGCCACCTGGGAAATTAACTTTTGACCTGGTAGTCAGGGTGAAATCCTCTTCGTTAGGTCTCACAGGTAAACCTGACGAATCAAACAACTGGGAGCATGCAGGTCAATTTAGCATATTCTTAAACCCATAAGTTGTCAGTTTGGTTGAGTAGTCAGAAATCTCTTTATTTTATCTTGCTTGCGGTCCTTCCAAGACCCAAGAAGTGTTTCAAGACGGTGTGTGGAAAAGCCCATCTTGGGACTAAAAGGCAGAGCTTGAAGATTGAGAAATTTAAAAATGCAGGGCGGCGCCGAACCAAAAGGCTGGCAACAGAAAAGTGGAGAGATAAAAACACGGGAAGGATCAAACGGGGGGCAGGGATAGATTGCAAAGTTATCTGGTTCTGGAGAAGACAAAAGGCATCAATATCTGCTTCAAAGCCATTCCTGTGTAAATCACAGACACAGTCCTCTATAAATTATCTCCTACCAACCTTACATAACAGCTGACTTGACAAGAGAGTGAAGATGGAAAACAAATGTGTTCAGGACCCAAGGACACATTTGGCTTCCTCCACCAGTCGTAAATTCTGATTTCGGATGCTTATGTGTATCCCTAAGTTATGGGAAATTCTGAGCAGCAGTCAGCACACAGTTACCTCTTGTCTCAAATAATTCAAGTAGATTTGATACCTCGTCCTAAGAACTGAATTAAATAAAACTGAATGAAATCTCTGAAAAACATAATTACGGTAAAGGTACTGATGGAAAAAAAGCCACCAAGTTAATAGAAAAATCAATTCACCCCAGAAAAACTAATTATCTCCACAACACATTAAAACCAGCCTGTGAAATCAATGTGAAACTCGCTGAGGGAGACGTGAGAATCGAGCTCACTTAAAACATAATTTATCAAGAATCCTGGGTGTGTATTTTGACAAAATCTGGGAAAGCATTCATTTATTCTGATTATTTGTGAGACTACAAATGCAAACTACCGCTAAAAAAAAAAAAAACACCCCTAAAAGTCTTAATCAGGATTCTCACCATGACAACTAAGTTCTGAAACTCCTCTTCACTGACAAAATGATAATCAACCCCGTTCTTCTCTCCAGAGTAGGGGGGCCGCGTGGTGTGACAGATGCTGTGAAATATGAACAGTTAGTTAGTCCTCTGAAGCAAATTCACATGCATCTGTCATGTTTACATTTCAGATACAATCCATCTACGCTTCAGATCCCAGATGAGTACATTCTTTTACAAAAAGGATCATTTCGACCCACAAGCTAAAATGCATTCCCAATTACATTGGAATAAGGTTTTCTGATTATTGTTTTGAGAACTCGGGGCCATATGCTGAGTTTCAGATCAACACAATTAGTTGTCTCGGTTAAACAGACCCAACACCACATACGATAAACAAGAAGAATACACATATTATTAACAGCTCTGTCAGACTGACCCAACACCAAAGTGTTCACCGAACTCCCGACACAGTCTGCGAACCAAGTCTCCTTTCCTACAGCCTTCAGGGCCCGTCAGCACCAGCATTGGGTATGGGGTGTTTGGAGTGGGCATTGTGCTGCACGCAATCAGACAAAAACACACACTTTCTTCATTGACTTTCATCTTACATGCATAATTTAACACGCGCTCCCCTTTCCGAGGAACATACGTAAAATACCACAACATAAATGCTGGCACAAGCAAAGCGGATGAGACATCTAGAAAAATGGGTTCTGTATATCTGAAAACTATCTGTGGAAGTTATTTTAGATGTGACGACAAGATGGTCAGGGTAAACGAATAGTAAATTATGCAACGTATTTGTACTTTTAGAATCTAAATCATAAAGCCAGCTCATTTGGCAAGCATTTTAAAATTAACAGGTGAAATAACAGGCAAAAATCTAACAAAAAAATAAATAAATACCGAAATACTCATTCAAACCTTTGATAGAGAACCTGCGGCTGTGCCATCTGGTGAACCATGTTCATGATGTGATCTTTTGCTGCCACTATGTCCATAGGAGGCTCAAACATGTTTTTTGAAGACACCTAGAATTTGTGGTTTGTACTCAGACACATTAAATATCCTACATACACAATTTACATAAAAAGCGACATTAATGATGTAGATTCTCACCTTTTCTTCAACAGTGACTTTCTTATTGTCTAGCACCGATAAGCCTTGGTGGAGAAAGATGACTGTCAGTCTGTAGTTATGGTGCTCCTAATAATTACAAATACTTTGCACATTACAAAAGATCCAACAAACTCATTCAATTAATAAAAAACTTTTTTTTTTCCTGCAACGTTATGGTCATACTCTTAAAACTTGAAAACAAAATAAATAAATGTGAAGGTTCCTACAAAAGCTTTATCGATATTGCTTATATTAAAGTATACACGTGAGGTCAAAATTATTAGCTTCCCGTTTGAAAATGTGTTTTTCAAAAAAAATTCCCCCGAGCGCTTTTGGGAAACAGCACGTTGATTTTTCAATACAGCTTTTCCAAACAATCTAGGTTTTATTTTGGATTTGCTTACATTAATTTACTTTCCGCACAGAAACAAAATTCTTTCACAAAAAAAAAAAAAAAAAAAACTTCCAAAATTATTAGCCCCCCTTGAAACACACACCACTGTTGTGAAATCATGTAGTTTCACGTTGTAATGCCCACAGCTGAAATCATTCAATCAGTCAAGGTTACCCTACACTTTATGCGCAGTATAAAATCCTCACCAAGCGTTTGAAGCTCCCACTTGAGAAAACATCATGCCAAAAACAAACAAATTCAGTTTAGGCTTGGGAAAAAGAATCAACGCTCACAAGGCTGGAGAAAGATATTCAAAGTTATCACAGTATTTGCAAAATGGAGACGCTTGAAGAAGCTTTCTCGAGCTTGAAAGAGATGGGTCAAAGACCTAATTATCCAGTTAAGTGGATAGGCAATTGAATATTAGCATCAGGGGCTCATCATTTTGACGCCAACTGTATTTTACATTCTCATGGGTGAAGACTCTTGCATATGAATATGTCAGTTACCTGCACAGGGTTATCCAGCAGATTGAGGTTTGTCAGCATCGGAAGCTCAATGACATATTTTAGATCTTCAATTTCCATAATCTGAAGAAAAAAAACACAACGACGAAAGGAAACATTTTTTGTCATTTGCCTCGGTTCTTAAAACTTGAAAAATAAATGTTACCTATAATTACTTTTGATGCAAGCTTTACACATCAAACTGATGAACTATTGTAATCTGAAGAGAACAAACAAAAAAACTTAACCTTTGACCTACAATTGCGTTAAAGATAATTAATTATCTTCACAAGACCTTCCTCAAATGTTTCTTCACAGAACTGAATCAAAGGGCGTAATCTGTTTTTCATGCACTCCTACATTTTTTTTCTTTTTATTGTTAATGTCTTAATAAACAATGATCCCATGTAAAACGGTGACTATTATTTTGTCTAAGGTTGGATTTAGCTAATTTTCAAGCCTGTTGTGAACTACATTACTATTTTATACTGTATGTACTGGATACAATAAGGCAAAATTTAGGAAATGAAAAGTTCCTTACTTTTTAACTCTATAATTTTGACTGTTTTATTTTTTTGTGTTCTGTTTATTGAGCTCAATCTTATTTCATAATATAATCACACAATTATTGATTTTGAGCCTAGGGTTGCAAGTAAGAAGGCAGGTGCACAATATATACATCTACAAAAGACGATGGAGATCGTTCTGTCTTGTTGCCGAAGGTACCTGGTTTTTCTCCAAGTCGATTAAGTACAGCAAGCGGAGATTCTGAATTCCTGAAATAGAGGTGATGCAGTTTCTTGACAGATCAAGAACCTGTATGTTCTGTAACTTCTCCAACCCTTCAGTGCAGTGGAGCTGGTTTCCCCTCTTAAAACAAACAGCAAACAGGAAAACATTAATGATAACGTGTGCGCAGCAAAGTCCTTTTTCATACTTTCATTCTTAGTAATTCTATTAGGAATGATCTACACAGCGCCTGAGCTTTGTTACCCTCGTTACTGAGCTGAGTGGCAGGCCTGGCTCTCTGCTAAATGCTGACAGGCCTGGACTGACAGCTAAACAGCTGTTGAGGGGCTAGCACAGCACGCTGACGAACCAAAGAACAAGACCTGGGCACAACAGTCTTGTCAGCCTGATTCTCTATCTATTCTACTGACAAAAGTTGTTATCCAACTGCATGGCCACACCTTGGCCTGCTCTTGCCAAGCATCCTGCCAGACAGAGGGTTGCTGTCAGCAGGGGAGGGTGACCGTGCCGGTCCCTGGAAGCTCTGGGTCGGCACTGTGATGTGCAAGGGAAACAGACTGGCTGACAATGCCATGCTGCTTTAGGAGGGCGCATTGGGGAAGCAGAGGGGTCAGGAGCAGGTTGAGATGGATGCTGGATGGATAGGGGAATGTGTGCAGGCTGAATTCGGTCCAGGTTCGGTCAAAGACCAGCAGCTGGTCCCCAAAGGGAGCTCCAGAGAGGGGCAGATGCAGCCAGACCAATAGATGCTGACAATGAGAAAAACACGGAGGGGCCTAGAAAATGCACGCACACACACACACACACACACAGAACGACGAAGAACAGGGGGAAAAAGGCATGCTGTCGGGCCATATGGTGATGTTTGTTAAATGTTAAAATGTGGCAAAAACCTAAGAGCACAGATTAAAGAACAGCAAAGGAGGACAGAAAAATATGAAACTGAGCTTGTTTCAAAGAAAAATAAAGTTCAGAAACATATTCAACAATAGGTAAAAAAAAAAAAAGAGATTTCATTTAAAATAATTATTTGCAATATGTAAAAATCGAAATTCTTGAATGCCGCAAAAACAATAAAAACTTACCAGGCAGAGATCTATGAGAGGCAGATTGCCCAGGTTGCTGATTTTTGTGATTTTGTTGTAAGCCAGGCTGAGATGGGTGAGCATAGAACAATCTTTAAGATCGCTGACTTCAGAGAGACAGTTGTCTGAGCAAATGATTAAGAAAAAAAAATCCTTTTAGGTAAACAAGAACTGCATAAATCAGATTTGGAGATGTTCCTTCTTCAATCCAGACAAGATCCACATCAAATTCTTGCTTTTACAAGCCGCTGAAGTTACATTTTGTACTATTCAGTACACTCCGAAAGCATCAAAATAGATAAGTAAAGTATAATTTATAGCTTAATGAGGATTTTAGCGAATGGAAACTTCAGACCGTAGGAGCTTGTTAAAGCATCAGGAGGCGACGCGATGACATCCACATCCATTAAAGTGAGCGACTGCAAGGATACAGTCCAGATTCAGCTTACGCAGGCAGCAAAAGCCTGCCAGATCCTTAATGTCTGGTATTCGGTTGTGGGAGAAATCAGCCACCTGGAAATCAGAAGGAAGCAGTAAACGTTTAACAAACAACTACCAAAACTTGCAATGTACAACCTCTTTTTGAACAAGATTCTTTGCAAAAGTTCACTGTCACTGAAGGGCAGTTAATGCCTTGTAAGCAAATTCAGAGCGACTACAGATGGGCTATGGTAATCCAGGCCTATCTTAAGGGAATAGTGCTAGAAAACGAGGCCCAAGCCACCAATCAAATGTTGTCTTATCCTGTCAGTTCAAGGTCCTGCACCTGTAGGTACCGGAGTGGCTGGAATTGAAAGAAGTTGGAGATTTCATTGTGAGACACATCCAAGTAGATAAGGTGGGGTATGTGGTTCAGGCAGGATATATCTAGAAGTTGTGATAAAATGTATTCAAATTAGAATAAATCATTTAGTCATCATTTGTCAATACATCATTCCGCAGGAAAGGCTGGCTTACGATTTGCGCGTTTGCCGTATTGCACAAAATCATGTGTGAAAGTAAACGAAAAATGGATTACCTTCTATGTTGTTGTGTTGCAGTTCCAGCTTTACAAGATGGGCGTACTTGCATAACAAATGTATGTTGATAAGACTGAGATTCTGGAGCGGAAAAGAACAGACTTATGAATAAATTTAATCAGGCTTCAATCCATCAATCAATGTCTAGGTTGTAGGTACACATCTCACCGGTAGGGATAGGTGGCATAGAACGTGATGCTGCCCGGTCAGATCAAGTCCAAGATGGGATAAACCTTCAGACACCATTTCTTCAGTTAAAACCCCCTCCTATTGTAACATCAAAAAGCATTTTCTTAGAGGACTAGTAGTCCATGAGACAGATTTAGATTTTTAGCAATTGTTTAAGATAAACAAAGTGGAAATAATTATAACCTTTTTGAAAACTGTATTGTTTTCTTCCAGAAATAATACCCACCCTATACTTTAGGAGAAGCCAGTTTCTTTATCAACTGGAACCAAACATCTTGCTTGAATGAAAAATGACTTTGCATCTGAATCTGGTAACTGTATATTATGTACGAAAGTCACAGTTTTCTATTAAGGTACATTTTAAAATATTTGGGAACAAATATTTTAAGGCCGCTGACTTCTGTGAGGTCAACACTTATTTCAAAAATGGAAAATACTCATCTACTTAATATTTAAAATTCTGCTTAAAAAGAGACTTGAGTCTGTAGCCGTTAATGCACTTTTGATTATTTGAAAAATAATCAACCTTTAGACGTTGCTATTCACTTTAGTCTCCTTCAACTCAAGGTTATCTGCTTTTTTTCAATGCCATCAGTGACTATTTTTTTTAGTTGAGGATTTTGCCGTAAAAGAAAACTATGTGCAGGAGTCTTAAGAAAACGTTCCGTTTAGATTTATTCAAGCCAAAATAAAGCGTTTACGTTTTTACCTCGACTTCGATGATTTCCTCTTGCTCCTCGGTTTTTAACGTCTCTGGTTGGTCCGATGGCTCCGCGCTTTCCTCTGGAATCGACATTAGTTGCTGCTCCTGTAATTCGTCCTCCATTGTTATAACACAAATAAACGTACCTGACGTATCTTTGAAAGTTAGCTTTTAGAGGGAAACTAAGTGGCCAATGTACGCGTCCAATAAACAGCTAATTATTTGCTTTCCAAGGTTAGCCTATCCCAAGCCAGGCAAAGTTGTGTCAGTTGACTACCATGGCAACCGAGCACCAGATGAAGTGCATTTTGGGGATTGTAGTTCTTTTGACAGCCACGTTTTAGAGACTGAAGTAAAACGAAGAACAAGGTAAAAAATAACAATTGCCTTAAAAGTAATACCAGGAGAGAAATAAATAGGTGCATTTAACCCTATTTAACATATTTCTGTTGAATAGGTGAATTGAAGTCCATTTATGTTTTCACAGAGATGGACCAAAACAGGATAAAACTGCAATATGGGGGAAAAAATATGATGCATTATCTTCTGAAAAATTGCAAGTGGTCGTTCACGCAGGCTAAATACAGTAAAGTTATGGAACATATCTTTATGGAGGCTGCAAAACACTCACCTTCCTGCATACACCAACCACAAAGCTACAAGGTCATAGTTCTGATCAAAGCATATTCACAGTCAAATTTCCACGTTAATGAACTTTGGACTCTATGGCATTTAAATATATAAATATTAGATGTATTTACAATGCTAAAGAAAAACCAGAGATCTTAAAATCTTGGGTAAATTAACGATCCAAATATAGTTGTTGAATTACCTCCTTACATTTTGATTTTGCACCTGAACTTGATGACATTAATCACCAGAGCTCCAGGGACATTCAGGGTTTATAAATACCATACTATGCCAAGAACATTTTACCACGTGGAATAATGCCAATAACAACAACTGAGGCCTCAGGTTGTTCGCTGTCTGTGTTTATTTTTCCCTGATATGCCACTGTTAAGCTCTTCACCCCTTAAAGTCGTGTGACATAGCACACCTGTCAGGTTTAGTGCATCCTCTGGTGTTGGTTTAGGATCAGACAAGCTCCAGATTGAGAACAAAAACATCTCCATTGCTTCGAGTGGATAGACTGTCACATGTGAAAGATGGTACTTATGCAGAAAATACAATGCAAGGAAAATGTTTGAAATGCAACAAAGAATGGAAGAACTCCAGAGATTTTTTTTTAAAGATCTTTATTATCATACGCACTGACAAATTGCATGAGGTTAATTTTAAGCAGACAGATTTGAGATTATATATAAGGAACAAAAACAAAAGACTGAAACAAGCTCAAAACAAGCGTGATTCAGTGGAGATTCAACATATGTGCAAAAATAGTGTGCACTGAAAAGAAAAACGTGATGCACAACTTAGTGTAAAAAACACCCCCAAAAACAAACTATGCGTGACAAAAAGATCAGCCTTGCAGTGCGATGGACGTCTAACAGCATACGTGAGAGGCACGACACAGTTGGGAGAATATTGTACTAAAGTTTCCACCTGTGTAACCTTTCAGAACCATTTCTGAAGCGAACAAATGAATGAGCAACATCTAGGATTTTGCACCAAGTGTGCATTACAGAGGAGTAGGCGAGCCACTCAGCAGCTCCATCGTTGCTTCCCCATCGATTCCAGGCTGTGTGTCACTATGATGGATTGCTCTGTGGGCTTCAAGGAGACCTGTGGTGGGACCGCCGTATTGACAAGGCTCCCATTTCTCTCTCCTCCACTCGTTAAATACTTCTCTGCAAAGTTAATGAGCGGAAAACAGGGAGGGAAGCGACTTGGGATCTTCTCTTGTTTTCATGGTGTTTGGTTTACTTTTAGGGATTTAAACAGGATGATATGATTTTAGTTACCGTAACGACTGCTGTAGGAATATTTTAAAAAGTACTTATGCCCATTTCTATGATTTTCACAGTTTTGACTACATGCTTTATTGTATTTTACTATGATTTCATGTAACTGGTGGAGCCGTTTTCCACAGCAGAGGGAGGAATTCAGTCAGCATCGATGGGAAGATGGATGAAGAAGACTTGAGACTGGGGTGAGGGTTCACCTTCCAGCGGCACAACAACCCTGAACATTCTTAAAACGGACGGTCTCCCAATTTAACCACAGAATTCGACGGAGCTTGAGGTGTTTTTCAAGAAACTAGGAGCAAAAATCCCCAATAAAATAAACGAAATATGTGGTTGTAACATTACAAAATGTGAAAAAGGAATGCAGAGGAATGCAGCATATTAGACCTGAAAAATATAATTAGAAAAAAAAAAGAAGTTGTGATTTACTCTCCTACACTTTGCACAATGCAACTTCAGAAACTTTAGAAAAAAAAAAGAAGAAAAAAAAAAGAAGCAGACCAGGACTCAGATTTTTTGACAACTGCAGATATGATACAGTTCTAGGGAAGCTCAGGAACTCTTTGGGGACCAAACTAAATTGGCAACAGGCGGAGGATGTGGCCTCATTCAGACAGTCTAATCTGGCATCTGTTATTGCAAACAGAATCAGTGAGTCCATAGGGGCTGGCAGGAGAGGAGAGATGGAGGTGTAATGGAGAGCAGCAGCTTGGGTTCTAATAGGAAAATGAGATGAGATAGGGCCCCGAGTTCAGGTGACTGTCCAAGATGGTGTCGTTTAAACCGGAGCTGTTGTTGGAGAGCCGGGGGTTTGTTAGGAGGTTCGGCGTGCAGCGAGGATTTATGGTGTCTTTTAAAAAGCGGAAACTGACAATGCAAGATGCCTGATATAGAAAGTAGACTTACAAAGTTTGCGGTGGCGGCGGTCATCTAACTTTCCAATTAGAGCGAGTCAGTGCAGCGTACGCTTATCGATGATCTCCATTTCAAGAGGTGGAATCATGTACGTCTGTGTCGGCTCTCGACTTACGACCCTTATCGTCACATCAGGCAAGAAAAGACAAAGGACGCACCTCAAAATAAATTCATACAATCTCATGTCTAAAGCAATCTTTACTCTCTAAGAGATCTCATGAATCAGTAACAAAACACAAAATGCTAGGCAACGTAATCCCCTCTGTTTTCTTGCTACACTGTGGTGATCTTTTTGTCCTTGGTGGCCTGCTTGATGGCAGCCTGCTCGCAGATGATCTCCTTCAGCCTCTGCAGACGGACGTTCTGGGTGCTCATGTCCCCTACGCCCGTCTGGCTGCGGTGGAGCAGAGACAGGGCGTTGATGTACTCGAGCTCTGTGTAGCGAACGCCCTGGTCCACAACCAGGTTCAGCAACTCATCTGGAGTGTTGTACAGCATCTCATAGTACTGCCTGCAAGGAGGGAGAGAAAGCGGCAACGGGTTATGGATGAACGACATAAGAGAAGGGCCGCAGCGAGTGAAGTTGGCGAAGAATGCAGGGAGGAGATAGAGGAAAAACAGACACTTAATATAGGTCCGTTTCTCCTCTTCCAGGGCTGAATCAAAGAGGCGCGGAAAACAAAGAGAGCGCACAAAAGCCAGACCAACCACTGTTGCTGTCATGCTCAAATTTCTTTTTTTTTAAAGTGGACATCAAGGGACCCGGTGAAGCTGCTGCTCTGAGATGCAGGTAAAGGGGAAAACAAATGCAGGCTCCCAACAGCCAAGACTGTTCTTCTGAAATATTGCAGACACACAGAAGAGGAAAGGGACTGTGTGTAGAATAAACAGCTCTTTAATCAAGACCAAATGCCTCAACGGGCCATTTGAAAGAGTGCATGAAGTACATACTGATAAAGCGCTAGCACAAATGGACAGCAGGCACCACTAAACAACACATTTCTGCACAAATTGGATCAAATATGTCAAACAGGATTTGTTTTCTACACTAACCGCATGCGGCTTTTCACAGGGTCCTTCAAGGTGGAGTTTTGAACGTTTTACGACTCGGCGGAATGAAATTATTATTGATGCATTTACTGGTCAATGCACGGCAGAAAAAATGCACATTCCTAAGCAAAGGGAGAAGACTCAAGGTAAGGTAGTGCAGCAGGAGATCTCAGAGATATATATATATATTTTTTGGTCCCAGGCAAAATAGGTCAAACACCTTCGAGAGTAAATGCGTGTTACTGTCTAGCCCTGCTCTGGAGTACATAAAAAGAGGAAAGCACATACAGGCAAACACCAAAATAGATTTCAGCTTCTAGTGCCCACAAGGCCTAAATGTTAAGCTTCCACAATGTAGCTGCGGAAGCAAACTTGAGCAAGAGGACAGCAGCAGTGGTTTACAGCGCAGGAAGGATTTACAGTCAGCTCACCTTTTACAGTGTCTTGCAAAAGCTTTTATACCACTCATACTCACATTCTGTCACATAACAATAGACGTGAATGTTTTTTTTATGTGATAGGCTAACACTAAGTGGTACAAAATTGTAAAAAAAAAAAAAAATCAAATCAATAGGGTAATTTGAAGCATCGGATTTGTGTAAATAATTACAGAGAAGGCTGCAGCTGAAACTGCTACAGGGCTTCTTTTCTCCTTAGAGGAAGGAAGGGCTTCCTTTATTAGAATAAACTACCAACCTTGGCCAAGGACAGCTGTTGGTCGCGCAACAACAGAAACTAATGCAGCTTTGTAAGGCAGAAAGATGCTCAAGAAGGGTAGTGGTAATGCTGTTATGCTAAATGAAGCCCTTATGTTTCTTTTAAAACTGTTAGATTTAGACACTTCTGTTTTTTTTGTCTTTTGTCTGACAGTCGAAAACAGACTCCGAACTCTTCAGGTGAATGCATCTTAAAAGGGAAAGAAGCTAAGCTCTCTGGTGTTCCATATGAAATTCAATATGACAGTAAAAGGAGGAGAGCTAGCTTTAGCACATTTTGCAGAGATCATTTTCATTGCTAACTAGGCGTTACGGGCCACTTATGGAACTTCTCTCCCGCGTCCGTCTTTTATGCGATACCGTTTTTTAACTTTAACACCTTAAAACTGGGGGGCGGGGGACACGAAAAGAGTTATGAAGGGGGAGATGAAATAAAGTAGACCTATAAAATAAACGCCAGATCAAGTTGGAGATAAATGAGAAGCAGAGGTGCATAATATCTGTTTTTTGGCCTTCCCTTGACGAGAGACGCCCTTGATCACCAAAGCATTTGCATTCCGTCTCACCCGCCATCCTGCTCCTCGTTCCTCTTCAAGGCTTTGTTCATTTTTCTCATCCTTGAATTCATTTCATGAAAAAAGCCGTTAAGATGATCGAGTATTGCGGACTCACTACTTAACCGAGGTTGAGATGAGACGGCAACAATGAGGGGGCTCATCTCACAATGAAACGAATCACACGTTTAATTTGCGCGTGCTCGCCCAACCTTGATTACAACAACAGAAATTTAAGATGATTGGTTTGCTGTTCAAAGACATTTTTCAGATGACATATTTTGGATATTTACTGAAAGTTACGGAAAGTCTATGAAAAACATATAAAAGCTGTGGGTATAAACAGTCAGTGTATTTACCCTGTTTTTTTTTTTGTTTTCACTTAATAAATCACTTAAACATGCATACATTAGCTTTGGGATGTTTTTGTTTTCCATTTGTGCTGGAGATTTTTCCATGCGTTTCCGAGCCATTTTCCAAAGGTTTACCAGGCTAAATACACAAATCATCTGACAGTAAGGGAGTTATCTCATTTCACTGTCATGTATTAACACTGGTAGACTTTCAAAAAACTTTATAACCCCATTTTCTTGTAAACAAAAAAACAAAAAACAAACAAACAAAAAAACAAACAAACTCCAGACCAAAGAAAATAGAAAGCTCCGTCTCAAATTTCCCCAAAAGCATCTTGAAGATCCCCCCTTGCTTTTTGAGAAAATATTCTATCGAGACTGTCGGTTTACACTTTTTGGAAGGTGTAAGCCGCGTTACATCTGGTATGAAACTGACCCCATTAAAAAACTTTAAAAAAAAGAAAGAAAAACTACTGTCAAACATGATGATGTTAGCGTGACAAACTGGGGGCTACTTTGCTGTTTAAGACCTGGATGACTTGCTGTGATTCTGCAACACCAAGTGGGGTTTAATGATTAAAAGCCACAGCTGAAAAGTTGACTTTTTTAGTGTAATTGTAGCATCAATTTATTAGGTAGCTGAGAAAAAGGGTGTAATTATGCTGATCTACGGCTGATAAGGGGCTAGTAAAACCCTTGTGCACATCACAGTTCTTGCTGTAGAATCTCATGTGACGACAGCAGCATCTGCAGGAAGAAGGCGTGGCAAACTGTCAGCTGTCTGTTAAGAGCCTGTGTGTTTGTTTGGGTGTCTGAACCATGAGGACTGCTTGCAATCTGAGCTTTGTTCAGCGGTTAGAGGAGGGGGAGGCTGGTCTGGAAAGGAAAGAAGAAGAAGAAAAAAAAACCGCGTTTGTGTGTGCATGTTGGTCGATCTATCAATGTGTCTTGAGTGATGTATGTTAGTGTGTGCTGAAAACACTTTCAAACAGTTCATTACCCAAGCAGTTGGAAAGCTATTTGCCGAACAGGGAAAGGCTGTTAATAAGATTAAAATCTCTCCGCACCCCAGCATCAAGAAAGAAGCCCTTGTGGCTTACGCACTATAACACGCACGCACACACACACACACACACACACGTTTCCCTTTGGTGGAGCAGCAACTGGTTAATGAAACAAGTCTTATTTTTCAAACAGCACCACGGTGAATTGTTTTGATTGCCCTCCTCTTTAGAGTCTTTACAGCCCTCAGCCTCCCTCTGTGCACACTCCCCCTTCACCCACACATGAAAACCGCACACAGTAATTTTTGCCAACTTCCACCTGCTTCCTCCACAAGTCCAATCTATAAGAGTTCTGATTTATTAATCAGCTTCTTTGTATATGTGTGCTGACGTGCCTCCGCGGAGTGCGTTCCATTAAATTTTAATTAGCTGCTTCCCTACCTCTCCCCTCGTGCGCAAAGGATATTAAATAAATTTGCGTCGGCGATGCGGCGGCGGCACGCGCGCGCGAGACGGACACATGACAATGGAACGAGAGGGAAGCAGCGGCGAGAATAGAAAGGTGGAAGAAAGATGAGATTCAGCACATTTCATTTCCCCCCTCATTTGTAGCGTATACAATATTAAAGCCATTACGGGCTGCTTCTGTCAGCATGTTTGGGAAAACACATTAGTTAGTAGGAGAAAGATGAGAAAGAGGGGGGGAAAAAAATAATAAAAAAAAAAAAAAAAAAAAGATGTGCAAGCAGGTGGATCAACCTGACTATCAGCTGGAACCAAGGCTTGTTGGTGCTGTAACAAATACCTCCTGGCATCTTCAGCAAGGCTTTCTACTTTGTTACTCTTACTTTTAGCTCATGTCTTGACAGTGCAGCACGCACACAGCTAAAGTATTAAGTTTGATGTTCAAAAATCAGAAACTATACAAAGAAAATGAAAATAATGCAGATCATAACTGAAAGTTGCAGGAAATTATGAAGCTTATCCCTCACTGTGTAACACAATATCCTATCCAGCTTTTAGGAAACTAAGAATGCTTACTCTACCCTTCCTTGTGTTGCCTTCAAGTGACTGTTTATTTGCGCAACATACTTCCGTCTCTAATAAACTGTTTTCTGTTTGCAGGGATAGAAATTTATGCACACCAGTTTCAGACATCACATGCTCTAGAAATTTGTGTTTCTATAGATTGTGTTCTGTCAGAAAAGTGACTTTTTAAATGATCTATACATTGAAAAAAAAACTAATGGAATTGTCAATCATTTGTTTTTTCTTATATACTTTTAAGATTTTTACGTGTAAAATATGTTGGTGGCACATTTCCCGTCTTGAAAATGCTTTAAGTCAAGAAGCCAGTTCAGTGTTGCTTCTGATATATTTTCCTCTAATAAATCTTCCCCTCTGTTCTGATAACAGTAGTATCTGACTGTAGTGAGTCTGAAAGGCTCGCATGCTGGAAAACACGTGTTACTATGACAACTGGAGACCGGACTCAGTCATGCTCAACCTAAGACGCAGCCCAACTGTGTTTTTATCAAACGTAATGCTGTGTTTAAGGGGTTTACTCATTTATGTCTGCTTGTACATTTGATTCAAATAGATTGTCAACAAGAACTGAACCTATAAAAATACAAGTCGAGGATGATAATGTTACATTTTCACTAAATATAAACAGCAAATTTCAAAAAGGTGGCTTTGTGAACGTGTAATCTAAGTCTTAACGTTCACTTGTCCCTTTGAACCAAAGGATGATAGCTTCCCTCCCCTCCCCTCCTTCTGTCTCCATCTCCCTCCAGAACAGTGCATTTGTCTCTCCTCTGGTAATGAGCAGAGGTCTGCAGAGACTTGGGGTGAAGCTTCATCAGCAAAGACCAGTCTCATCATGCTGCATCGGCACAAACACGGGCACGGATGCACACGAACCCCCTGACTGGCTTCATCAGCAAAGGCGAGTGCCATCATGCTGGGAGGTGTGGATACAGAGACCGAAACGCATGGAGACAGGCTCCATCAACAAAGAGCAGCCTTATCACACGGCATCTTGCGCATGCACGCAGAAAACGAGCGACAGAGGAGAGAAGGCGCAGGTAGACGGAGAGGAGGAGAATTTCAATTGAGCCGAGGCGGAGAAGTTGATTGGACTATGGCAAAAACGAGAAAAAGACAGGGAGGGAGGGTGGGGGGAAAAAAAACAGAGGGAGGAAAGAGATAAGGCAAGAAACACAAGGTGACAAGGATGGAGACAGAAGTGACAGTGTAGTGCAACCCGGCCTAAATACAAACGCTTTTATCTGTTGACACCCACTACCTCCTGACATGGCCGTCAACTGTACTTATAACTACAATCTCTGAGGACACACCACGCTGTCACCTTGACACACATAAGCTCCAAGCCAAAGACAGTTTATTTGCCAACACACTGACTCTCAGAGATGCACAGCCACCAGGGGGGTAACTACAGAGGAAACTACAGAGCGCAACACCTTATTGTGCATTACAGACATGTAGATTGGAACGCTGGAGCCGTTCCAGTAGGAGACAGGTGGGTGAGATGGGATGAACCCTGGGGTGCCGTGACAATGAGACTGTCAGACTGGTGTCTAGGCTAGCTGGTTGGCTAAGCTGTGGCGGATTTGTTGTTTGTGTTATGACAACTCTCCAACCTGCATGCACGGGTCGCCGGACGGCTCAGAGCTTTGCTTTTTGTGAATTTGTAATGGTGCTTCGGTCCGCGACTGGGAACATACTTCGATTTTCTCAAACTAATGGACCTTTCAGGTCTTCATGACAACATGCCATTTTAGGCTTGTAGGTGGCACGCTTTGGGGGCAGCTCTCACAACAAAACACCTCCTTTAAAAGTGACAAAAGGTGAGAGCTGAGCAAAGGGCAGATGGACAAATAGACAAAAAAACATAGATGAATGTTTTAAACAATTGGACGAAAAATAAAGCTTGGAAATAGAAAGATTTTTCTATACTCTTCACTGCAAAAACACAAAATCTTACCAAGTGTTTTTAGTCTAGTTTCTGGTGCAATTATCTGATCTGACAGTTAGTGCACTAAGATCACATTTAGTAAAATTGGAATAAGACAAAAGTAACTTACAAGTAAGATTTCAGAACAATGGAGCCCTTTTAAGGCAATAATTTCTTAATATTGATGAAAAAGCAATAGTTATAAGGAAAATATTCTGCCAGTGGAACAATACATTTTCCCCAACTTATAAATTACAATTCTACCTTAAAACTAGTACTTTTATAAGAAGTACTTTTTCCATCGATGTTAAGGAATTACCTGGAGCAGATAATGTAGACCTGTATAATATATAAATCATATTTTATACTTTTTTTTTTTTTTTAGATTTATGTGTGTTTTAACTCAATACAGTTCTGAAGAGAAGAACAAAAACTTGTAGGTGGCATACATTGGCATATAATCCAATGTTTGCATTGTGAATTACTGAAGTACTAAATAGAAGATGAGGAAAACCTTCATTTTAACTTGTGAATTTGGCTTCTTTGTAACTCGACTCAGATTAAAATCAAGTAATTAACCTTTTTTAAAACATTTTGCTGTTATAATTCACTCTTGCTGCCTATTCTCATCATGAAGCAAAAACTTTAAATACATCTACAAATGAATGTGAGGACACGGGGATTTAAGTCGACAAATGTGCATTTGTGCTCGCTCTTTTTTAAAATGTTGTCATGTGTAACTACTGAGTTTTCTCACGCTTTTCGAGATGAAGGACTCGCCACAAACTTCCCATGTTGAACTTATCTCAGCTCTTGTCAAAACAACCCATCAGCATAAACAGGCAGAGAGGAAGATGTAGAAAGAAAGAGGGAGGGGCGGCTACAGCGGACAATGAGGGGTGATCAGCGCAGTGATAAGGTTGAGTGCGCCGTCAATAAACAAAAACACACACTCGGAGATGACTTTGCTGTGACACGCAGGCTTGCAAAACGAGTCTCGTCTCTGAGCAGATGGTTGGAGAGTGTGGGTGTGTGTGTTTCTCTGATCGTGTGTGCATGTGTGTTTGACCTTGACATACAAGCTTATGCTGCTGCCAAACTTCTGACTGAGCAACATGAGGCTGCTTTGGGACGATACTAATACACCTGCTCACGCACAAAAACACATTCGGGTGATACCAGCAGGTGCAACATTTACAACTGGATGTACTGAAAGTTTTCACAATTTATTTATTTTTTTTTACAGTATGCAAGCTAGGATGCCACCACAAGGTGACACTGTTTCCTCACCATTTTTCACTCTATGGGAAAGGCAAAAAGTAGTGTGTGTGTGTGTGTGTGTGTGTGTGTGTGCATGCCTATTTGTTCTGCAGTGCTGACAACCTGGCCCTACTGTAGTTTTAACTCAGATCATTGGCTGTTATGGCGCTCTTGTGCAGGACTTGTCCACACGGCTGCAGCTAAAACACAAAGAACAAATGATCAAGCACAACACACACTGGAACAGAAACAGGAGCATGGCTAAACTGGGAAACATCTGCAGCCAGTCTGCAAAGCAGACATCCTGCTGTGATTTCTTCCTTTGATTATTTGCCATCAATTCTTTCCAGGGGAGGTAATAACAAATACTCTTCTTGTAGTCCAACCAGACTGTTTGTCACTGCTGATTCCGGTTAACCGAAGCCAACTTTCTCAACGTCTTTATTTCAAAACTGTGGTTCTTTACAACACCAGATCACACACTCAGTTGCAAATATGTTACATAGAGAGTCCTACAGTAAAATTAGTTATTTTTTTGTAATGAATTTTTGTGTGAACAATCATATTCATGTTTGTATGTTTAATAAGAAACACACATGAAATTGCATTTCTTATTAAATGGAAAGTCTGGAACTGTGAATTGTGGGATTTTTTGTGAATTTTTTTTTTACATTCGCGGAATATCAAAGTTTTGCTCACATTTAAAATGGAAATGCATCTGATAACACTACGAAGGTCTGGTTTGAAAGACAGGGTGAATTTGTGACAAAACAAGAACAGAGATCAATCTTGGATTATGTTGGCCTGTTTCGATTCCAAACGTATTATGTGCAATGTATTGTGACCTCTAAAGAACCATGGGATTTTGAATAAAAAGTCAGATGGTCTCCTTAAAATAACATATACATATATATATATGTGCTGCTGTGTGGTTATTATTACTTTTTGCGTGTGTGGGAGTTAGGGCTACACTACAGGTGTGTGTATGTGGGGGTTTTGTGTGCGTTTGTGAGAGTCTGCATCCAGGAGCCGGAGGCCGGCCAATCCAAAAAGCCATGAATGCGTAAACAATGAGCTTTGCAATTCCCAATCAACACTTCCACACCGCCCACGCCTCGTAATCAGGGAGAGTGGGAGAAAGAGAGAAAAGACACAAAAAGCCATCACCCCCATTCCACCGTAATCAAAGCTGACAGGAGGAAGAAATAACATGCTAATCACCTCCACATCCGGTACAGTCCACAACAGTTCAGGTCATTACACTTTACATCTTTAGTTAGTTAGTTTTTTTTTTTTTTTGGAACACGTTTATACCAAATTGGATAAATAATAATGCCCAAATTCTGCTGGCACACAAACACCAAAGTGCTGAAAAAATATGACACGTTTTAAGGGATGTTGAAAGAAGCTAATTAACCCCACAACATGTCACGGTGCATTTTCGGGCTGTTAATTTTAAAATTAATATTTAACGCTCCTTCCTCAACTTTCATCTTTAAATAAGTGCCCCTTTTCTACTGACGTCGCCGCATGTTGTACGTGCTCATTTCTACCAACTTCTGTCCCTGCAATCTCGTCTATTTCCCTTGCCAAACACTTAAGAATTGATGAGAATCTTCCCGAACCTGAGGACTCTCTCAGTTCGTCGTGTTTTGCATGACCCCTTCACTCACATAGATGACAGATTCACAAACAACGTCTCGGACACAAAACACAGTGTTGCTGACAGGCTGCTTGACCCTCTTGACCAATGTTACATTGACAATGGAGAAATGATGTATTATATTTACATCATGAGACGTCAAAAGAAATTCTGACCCAAAACTCCACCTGCTGAAGTAACAGGAAGTTGTACTGTGGGAGTTTAAAAATGTTAGTATCTCCAAAAGCTCTGAATACAGAAACTGAGTAATACCCATGTTGAAGATCTCCAAATGCCTCTTATATGCCTTGAAGTGTTTATAGCGTGTAACTGCAACTGCACATTTGCTGTGTCAGTCTTTATAAAACACTTCCTGATAATAAAAAAAAAATAAAAATGAGGAGGAGCTACCTAGCAAAGTCGAGGTCGGCCTCTCTGGACATGGTGATGTTGGTGAGATTCTGTTGAAGGACAAAGATGTTTCTGCACATCTTTTTGATGCCAGACTCGCTGATTCTCTTAAAGTATTGGGCCCCATTGATTAGAATGCAGGAAATGAGATGACCAAGACCTGAAAAAAAAAAAAACAAACAAACAAAAAAAACATAACACAGGTTTATTTGGATAAAAACAGCAGGACGTTTACTAAAGAAGAACAGAATATTTCAAGCGTTCTCAAAAATGGCGAGCAAAACTAATGTTTCCTACTGATTTGTTTAATTCTTTTCTGGAGTTCTCAATCCTTGAAAAGGTCATTTAAATAACAAATGGTTAAAATTATGGATGACTTGATTTTAGAGGACAGGTTAAAGTATATTTTCCCAAATGCTAATTTCTTTGTCCAGATGCGGAAAACATTAAAAATAAACTTTTCCAGATTACAAAGGAATCCTGAAGAAGGGGAATAAATTTCACCTTTTGAAATTTCTACCAGGGTCCAGCTTACCTTCAAATATATACTGAAACTTGTGCTGCTGCAAGGCGGCTCCCATGGCTTCTTCAATGGCTGAGATGTCCTTATTCAGTTTGACCACCAGGGGGTCGTAGTCCATGCTTTCCACGTTGGCCACAATGGCATAGTTCCCCTGCTTGGTGAGGGGGATCAGGTAATGGAAACAGTGTACCCTGGAGTAAAACAGGGGAGCGGAGTGGAAACAGAAGAACAGAGAGCAATCTTTAAGCATATTCAATTGTAAAACTTTGCACTTAATCAGTCATTACATGCACATCATTCCTCAAACTATCATTTACAATTATATCCCTCAAGAACGTTCCAGTCGCCTGCTGCTATTATAATAGTCTTCTAAATCAGAATTAAGTAGTTATAATGTGAAATGTCTACCTGCTTTTAAACTCTATAATTTATACAGAAATTCTTCAGTTTCATAAGTATTCAGCATAAACCCACTTATTCAACTATGACTACATCACTGCTGGATATCGTTAAGCCACAGAGAGTACTGGAGAGCACTGCACTGAATATGAAACATTTTCCTTAAGGGCGTTAAAAGAAAAGCAAAAACATGATGTAAATAAAGAGCACACTCTCAATGCTGTTATGTAACCATAGTTTTTTTATATATATATGCTAGAATATTTATGTTTTGCACCTGTTACGTCCACCAGGCTCGTTTGATGGGGTAACATTAAAAGGAGACCACACAAGGATTTAGTAACTTAGTGAAAGTAGAATTTATTAAATTATATTAAAGAAATAACCCTGAAAAAAAAGAATACCTGAAATGAGAAACCAAAATAGATTAAAGCAGAACCTATAAGTGACCAGAAATAACCAAATGCTTAAACAAACCTAACAAATTTCAACCAAAAGATACAAACCAAACCAAATGGGGTTCTGAGGAGAGAGGAGGGAAAAGCCTCCTGACTGCTGCATGCCTGGCAGTTTTAAAGCTGCAGAACACCAATCAGGGCAACACACATCACCTGCAGAGACCTGTCTGCAGAACCCTAAAAGGAAAAAAGGGCAGAGACCCACTGAAGCCGTAACACACCTAAAAAACAACAACATTGTTTTCAGAGCTTTAAGGACAATGCATTTTAAAAAGAAAGGAATGTAGGTATAAAAATTACAGCTCCTTAATAAATTTTGTCAGGGGGCTCAAAATAATTGGACAGTTGCCTCAACTAGATTTCTAATTGGACATTTGCAAGTGACGTTCCCTGCAAAGAAAAGTCCTGAATGATATGCGATTACCTGACCTTTGGTTCACTCCTACATCAGAGAAAAATCGCTGGGCACATCACGAGGAAAAAAAAACTTTGCTGGTGGCTCAGCAAAATAAAAGGGCGTTAAGATAACAAGTTATAGTTGAGCAAAGTATATTGTTTTTCCCTCAAGAAGAGAATCAATCATTAGAGATTATCCATTTACATTGCCGCCCACTTATCAGAGATTGGGTAACGGGACTAAAAGGCACAGAAGAAAAACCCTGACACTCCCCAATGACAGCCTCCGGTTCATTCTAGAGGACTCAAAGGCATTCCCAGGTCAGAAGGGATGGAGTTCCTCTGAGCTCTGGGTCTGTCTGTCCCGTAAAATTCTCTGAGTGGGACAAGACTAGAGAACCTGGGAAGTGTTCATGAGAGATAACAATCATGTGACTGAACCACCTACACTGACTCCTTTTGATGTGGAGGAGCAGCGGTTCTACTTAAAGCTAATCACCCAATCTCTTAGGCCAAGTCTAGCCAAGGTGTGAAACAAGCTGACATCAGCACGTTGGATCCAGGATCTCATACTTTTAATCATGATCCGAATCTCCTGACAATAGATGAAAGTTGGGACATAGATAGCCCAGTAAATCCAGAGCTTTGCTCTTTGGATAAGCTCTTCCTTCACTATATTACAGCAGATAAGGTCTCAATCCATCTATAGATCACCTGCTCTATCACTTACTTGAACCCCCTTGTGGCAGAATCTGACCCCGACTCTGGAAAAAGCAGCCTGCCTTTTACTTGGCTGAGAACCAAGACCTCAAACTTGCAGCAACTGACTTTCATCCTCGCTGCTAAACACCTACAGTTATTACCAAAAACAACAAATACAATACTAAGATTCCTAAATCAGGCCAAACCCCCAAAATACCAAATGTAGAAATTACTTCCTCACTCACTCCTCTTTTTCTATGTTCTCTTTAAACTAACATTTTTGTGTGCGGTTCTTTAGCTCCATAAAGGGCTATCTTGACTAACAAAGTCAATACATCTTAAAATCCTTACTCACAGTGTCCAGGGTGGAAGAACATAAAAATGATATGGGTAAATGTCTTCTCCCCTTCGGCAAAAGCCAAAAAAACACGCTGCATATTGAATACCTCCATCTCCCCATCCCTCCCTCTCAATTCAATCGTTTCCCCCACTAAGCTACTGTAGATCCTTTCGTTAACCCTCACCACCACTTTAGCCTCACTCATCTCTCCTCCTCCCTCTTCTCTCCCTTCCTTGCCTCCTTCTCTCTTCCTCATGGCTTCATTTAGCTGGTACCACTATCAGGGGAAATTCGCTAGATGGGGAGAGTCAATGGAGTGTAGCATATAGCTAGACATCAGCCTCAGGGAGGGTTTTTCAACTGAAATCATCAACAATATTGCATAAGCTACATAATGGACTACAGGGAGGGATGGAAATAGAAGAGGATGATGGAGGACTATTAGTGGTTCTACGGGAGTGAAAAAGTATATGGTGTGGTAAATTAACTTAGACATTGACATTCAAAACACATACTGAAGACAATGCTGTTCTGAACTGGAGAATTCATTTATGAGGACGAATCATTTTTGCACGCTGGATTTGACAGCACGTTCTCTGTGCTGCTGTGTTAAAAAAAAAGGTCGACAAAACATAACAATATCAATGCAGTAATGTTATGTTCATGCAAATACAAATATGCAGTAGACACAGTCAATGTAGTGGCGGAGGAAAAAATACAAAACAACTTTTACCATACAATCAACTTCAAGTAAAATTTGAATGAATTTAGTTGATGTTTAACAATTAAAATATAGTTTATTTTTGTCATTTACTTTTAATTAAATCATGCTCTTTTCCAGAGATAAAAAAAAACCTCAGCGTTTAATGGGGTATCTTAATTTTTTTTTATCATAACTATATGTAAATTGCACTGCAGTTTTAGTGGATTAGGTGAAATTCCTGAATGCATTAAGTGAAGGCTTAAGCATCGTTAAAAAACCCAAAGTTAATACGACACAAATATATATGAACTTTTGACTGAAATAGACAAGACAATAACAATGTAAAACAGTTTCAAATTCCTCAGTTTTGTTTTCTTACCTGACCTCCAGGTGCAACACCAGCAGACAACGATCAGCGATATCCTGGAAGCCCCGAGACAAATCGCTCAGAGTCTGGAGAATTTGCTCCCTGCTACGTTCGCTCTCACCAAGCACCTGGCTGTCTGCAGTGGATGGACAGGCACCTTAGAACAAGCAAACGCGATACAAGCAATCAGACTTCCTGAAGATGTAACTTAGGCTTTTGTCAAAGAAAAATGTTCTTTTATTTTTACTGTGAAAACCTTTAGTCTAACATGCACTTCACAGGGATATCATAGCATGAACGTAAATGACCCCAGCTCATTTCCACATCTGTAGCAGCACCTTTAGTTCAACTTCACATATTTGCCGAGTCCTTCATCATGTTCCCCATACTTTCTTCACACAACTTGTGCTGAGGCAGCAGGAGCATGTGTCACTGTACGGCATTGTAAGCGACACAAAAGAGCCGATTGTGCCTGTGTGAACGTGAGAAAGAGTCTGAGAGCACGATGAGCATAAATCCAGCTCAGTGTAGATCAATGGCCATAAATTAACAAGAGGAGGAAAAGGAGAGAAATTGGCCCCGTCACTCATATGTAAGTCTATTTGGCCAATGAGGCGTGCGTGGATGTGTAAGCAGTGTGTGTGTGTGTGTGTGTGTGTGTGTGTGTGTGTGTGTGTGTGTGTG
>NW_006800098.1:143110-183560 GCF_000485575.1 Poecilia formosa
CACAGGTACGAATGTATGACTAAGGCCGGAGTAGTGGTAAACTACTAAAAGCCTGCAGTGACGTGGTGTTCTGTACCATCTGTGACAGATAAAAACTCATTTAAATTAGAACATTTCATAAGGCTAATTAAAAAAAACAAAAAAAAAAACAGGGTGGCTAGAATTAAATTTTGATGCTTAATTAGTGCTTTCAAGTGCTAAAACAAATATTCCCTAAATTATGCCATACAGTAGGGCACCTGTGAGCTTTACTTTAAGCTTCAAGCATCCAGCATGCCGAGATGAGTGAATCATCATCAGTGGAGACAACCTAGCATTTTTTTTGTATCTATTTTTGAGTCACAGTTGCATTGCTTCTGTAGTAATGGCTCTCATATGGTGAATGAGAGTCATAGAACTCAAGCTGTGGGATTTTTCAAGATATTAAAATGAATTAATTCAAAAGCCTGTGTTATATGGTGCGTACATTACAGTATCAAAAGTGACGTACGGCAATGCTGGAATTAGTACTGCTCTTGGATATCAAGACGTCCTATGCACTACTGTTACATATAATGTCGGTATAATAGTGAACAAAGAGATGAAGATTTTTTAAAATAGCATTAAGCTTAGGATGAACCAAATAAACTGCTCCTGTCCTTTCGCATGGCAGGATTTTCTTTTTCAAAGATTATGTCCACTATTCCACTACTAGGGGATGGTGAGTGCAACCCCAAGAATGTCACATCACAATTTGCATGTGCTCAGTATGTTCTACTGCCCCTACTGCAGTTACTTTAAATGAATCTTTGCAAGATAAGAAACCGATGGCCTTGAGAAAACAGCAGCGAGGTGTATGCTCTGCCTTTCCAATCAACAAAGCAAACACAGGCAGCATTGTGAGTGACAAACTGGTGACAGCTGCTCTTACAGTTTGTGCATCTGACAAAGAGAGATAAAAAAAAAAAAAGCAGGGAATACTGTTTCTCATTAAAACCTTGCGTGTTTGTTATGTGTCGGCCGGTGTGCACGGACGTTTTCAACGAATGTATGTGCTGTATGTGTAAGCTGACATGCTAATTAACAGTCTCTGAGTAAACCTGATAATGCGTATGTGCAGTGTGTGGGAGGACACAATGGTGCAGTGTCAGTCTCATTTCACTACTTGCTGCAGGTAGAGGCAGTGAAACACTTTGTGTCAAAATCTAACTGAATGTAGACAAGCTTCTGGTTTCTTTAAACATATAAAATCCAACCGACGGTGGAGAGAAAAAGACATTTTAATGATGAAAGTTACTTGCAAGCGCATTTATAAGAATGAAAATGAACTACTACAGTCCAGCCCTCTGCTGTCCTCTGGTACTTATCTGTTTTGTTTCTGCACAGAGCCTAACTTAGACATGTTTTTCCAGTGGATTTATATATTGTTCGTACATTAGATCGTTCTCGTCTACTGACAGGTAACATTACAGTGGTTCTAATATGTTTACATGCGCTCAACACCAGCATGCATCTCAACATTCTGGGCTTTTAAGGATGGATTTGAACAGTTTTCAGGGTGCAACAAATAACACCAAATGCAGATTCTAAGCAGGATTGAAATGATTCAATTTTGGGTGTAGAAGTCTTGATCTACTACAGATTTACTTTTATCCGTTTATGGCGAATATATACTCCCCCCAGCGATAGCACCGCCAGCTGGAGACTGACTCGAGTGGCAAAAATAAAAGATTTTAGACCTGACTTAGACTTGTGCCCTAAAGAGTTGACTTGGACTTCCCCCTCAAAGACTTGGGGAAAAAAAAAAGATTTGTTAGCATCTCTGTGTCCCGACCCCATGAGGTATGTGGCACAGTGAGAAGAAGTATGTTTGGAGTAGTCAAGGTGAGCCTTTCAAACATCCTGTGGGTGTGCGATGCTACAGGAAGTACAATGCTGAAAGAATAATGATGGGGGACTGCCTCCAAATACTACAGCTTCGCCTCAACGCAACAGCTGGATGACTGAACTTGGGACACACCTGGGTTTTTCCTTCAAGACAACAATCCCAAACACACATCAAACCTGGTTATGGAATTGATTAGGCAGTACGACAATCTGCATAAATAAGTTCAATCATTTTTTACCAAGGAGACTGGTTACATATCCAACCAAAACGCCATCTAAAAAGTTGGTGAGGTTTATTTTGCACAGATTTATTTTGAACATGTGAAATAATTGAGTGCATGTAGTCTTGATTCTTTGTTGTTTTTAAAAGTCCATCTGGATGTTTTCTGTATTATCACTGAAGCCTGCAAAAAGAACAGCTCGAGTGCATCCATAAAGCTCCACCATCACACCAAGGGAGAGGGAATAAATAAGCTTTTTTACCACCACTGCATCCGTCAGAGGCAAATAAAGGATGCAGTGGTTATATGCCATATGTTTGCTCAGGTCACCACTAGGATGGCTACATAAAAAGGTTGCATTTTCCATTTTGGGATTAAATAACATGTTACATAAACGTGTAAAAGGAAACAAGACTGTGAACTCTTCAGGGCTCAGTGTATCTTATTTCCTCTCTTGGCTTGTGGTTGTATCTGTTGGAAAGGACATGTGTAACAAGCTCTGGTCCTGGGGCTGTTTTTTCCCCCTACAAAGTGTCAATGTATATGCACATGGGTATATGCATGAAAGTGACTTGAAGGCCCGTTTCCTCTCGTGTGCATTACAATCAGTCACTCTGACAGAGGGAAAAAACAGGGATTACTGTGGCACACGCAGCTGGAGGTCTCTCCAGGGGGTGTCCATGAAACGCACCAGCACAAACACACACACATTAAAAAAAACACTCCGTTTCCTACTGCTGCAGGCCTATGCCACTTTGATGATGCGAGGGAGGTGTCACAGCATGGGGGGCACCATTAGAGTCGGGGACAGACGGGCAAAAGGAGACGACTCATTGGTCCTGACTGACAACTTTTCTGCTCTTTTTTTTCTCTGCTTATTGAGTTCCCTATAACCAAATTGCAAACGATCTTAGTTATGACTTGTTTTTATCTGCATGGCTGAACATGAGAATATGTATGTGCATATCCTGTGTCTTTTCACGCGTCCAAGTGGCGCGCATATGCGCGAGTGTGTTTGTGCTCTGCGTTTATCCAATTATTTTTGAATTTCATCTAAGGCAAACGTCTGTTGCTCGCCATCTGCACTAGATGAGGGTGGGGGACATTAAAGAAGGAGATCAGCCATGGAATCTTCACACACAGCATGCAAACAGAAAGGGACATGTAAAGCTACACGCCTAATTTTACCCTCTCTGTCCTGCATTTCAGAAAGGTGTTACGGAACGCCTCATTTTGAGAATAACAAGAACAACCAGGCAAGAAGATTGGAGATGTTCAAAAATGGAAAAGTACAGGACACACTCAAAAAGAATCACAAAACACACACACACGCACGCACGCACGCACACACGCACGCACGCACGCACACACACACACACACACACACACTTGGGGGAAAAAACAGGAGACAACGTCTTGCAGGGGTTTAGTGATGAATGATTTCTGAACGACTGGCTTGGAAATAATGGAAGACATTTATTTTGCTGCCTCTGGTGGGTGAAGAACATCTGCAACTAAACTATGAATTTCTATCCAGGGAAACAAAACAGCAGACGTCTAGAAATCTGCAATTAGTCTAGATGAGTTATAATACTGGATGATTCCGAAAAACAGGAATGAATTGAAAGCTACTGAGTGAACAGACAAAAAGAATGGACGATATAAATACAAGACCATCGTCTCCAACTTCAACCAGTCTTCCTGGCTGGCCTGTGCACTTAACAGAACAGCATCTTAATCAACTTCCCTGTCAAGAAAAGTCAAGAGGAAGAACACAGCTAAAGGAGAAAGCAATGGACTTGCTGTGGGTAAGATGAGTTCTTCCTAAGAGAGCATCTTGCTGTGAGGAAACCACAATGCCACGTGATTGAAACCCAAGACGACGAGGCTGAACGTTTGTTTCTCTGCCCACGTGTTTAGAAATTGTTGCTGGGTCAAAGGTCTTCAATTCAAACATATATAGAACAAAAAAGAAAAAAAATGCCATGATAAAGTCTTCATACCGCATTTTTCATGATACAAACTAAACTGTGTCTACGTATTTTATTAGGAACCAGCACAAAAATTGTGACAAAGAAGAAAATGGATGTATTGCTTAAATAAATTACTCATAAAAATCTAAGAATTATAGCATGCCCAACCTAAGACAAGGCTTTGTAGAACAACCTGTTGTCTCTACCAGTTTTACACATTTACAATGTGAATTGCTAAGCCATTCTTCTTTGCAAAGCAGCCGAGTTTCAGATAGGATGTCTCCTGAGGTTTGGAAGTAACTGGAAAATTCTAACACATGTTGACCCTTTGTTATGAAACGTTTCACTGCAGATCTCACTGTATGTTTAGCATCCTTGTTCTACTGGAAGGTGAAGCTGCACCACAGTCTTTTACAGCCTTTAAGCCGTTTTCTTCTATATAAGTAGCTCCCATCCATCTTCTCGCCAACTCTGATCAGATTCCCTGTCCTCACTTCTGATCAATAAAATACTAACCGCAACATGGCGCTCGATTTATCCAGTTTCACAATGGGGATGGGTTTTCAGGTTGATATGGAGTGTTGGGATTTCACCAATGCATTATGGGCCAAAACACTGAATCAAATAGTGCTCTCATCTGACCAGAGCACCTTCTTTTTCATGGGTTTGTTCATCGTGCTTCTATTTGGCTTCTGGCAAACAGTGAACATAACTTCTCAAGGATTTGTCTGAACAATGGCTTTCTTCTTGTAGATTTTTTCATAAAAGTCAAATGTGGAGTGCATAACTAATCACTGTAGTATCTGAAAGCCTTACCAGAACCGCTGAACATATTTAGGGGTATCGGGTAAAGGAGGCCACACTTACTGAATCGTTAACTGTAAAAAGTGTTTAATAACTATGCATCATTTGAAGCTTGCTGTTGTAATTTCACATAATCTGGATAATAATAGTGCAACAGAGATGGGTGCCAGGATGATGCTGCCTTCCAAGCCTTTGTATTCTTGAATAAATATTGTGAGAGCAGATTAACCAGTACTATAACCAGACAGATGATCAGATCCTTTCCTGCTGCCCACCAGATAATCACCAACATCCATGCACACATCATTACCTATCACACACATGCAGGCTCTTTGCTTTCAAGACATCTGTAGCAATCTCAGAGAGAAAATTCAAAAGATGTTTCAATTTGCATGTGCACATACAAAAACTGATTCATCAGTGAGAAAGTTGAAGCTATAAAAAAATCTTTTGATATTCTCATGTTAATCTCACAGATCACGCAGCTGCGTCCAAATTCAAGACAAAAAAAAACAAAAAACAACAACTTTCATTTTGAGTAAAAACAAGAAATATCTCCTACTGGAGAATGTGGCAAACGGAGGGAGGAAAAGAAACCAAAAGGAAAAAGAAAAGAATGAAGCAAAAGAAGTGGAGATTTGGAAAGAAAGGAAAAAGAAAGAAAACGGCAAAACAAGGAGAGAAGAGGAAAATGACTTGTTCATACCTGACTGCTTTTGTAATATAAAATCCAATTTGGAGAGAAATAGACGTGAGCTAGGCGGGGGTGGCGGGTTGGAGGATGAGATAAGGTGGGCACTTTCCACCCCCCCCCCCTGCTATAGCCTTGTCCCATCTCGCACAGCGCACGGCTGTGTACACACACAAGCACACATCATCCAAGCAAACCCACGCACATGTAGTCCGCCATCAGCTCACCAAACACTAAATAATGAACAATAAGGAGGCTGTCCCAGCATGATAAGTTACTGCCCTATCCTTCCCATTAGTGCCACCCGCAGGAATTAATGATAATTATGTCACGTCCCTTTCCCGCACTTTTATTGAATTCTTATCTGCGAGAAGACGAAGAAAGCCGGCGTCAGGGCGAGAGTGAGAGGAAGTGCACAGAGAGGGAGATACGGCGGTGACAAAGTCAAACCCAAATAAGAATATTTCATATTTAATTATTTCATTTTTGGAGGAAAAGTTGCGATATGCAGCGGCAAACTAGCGCGAGTTCAATGAGCAATCAGAAGTCTGAAGCCAGAGAGTTGTGACAAAGGCTGATAAAGGTTGAAGGTCTCTTTATTCCTCTCAGAAAAGGTGCACAATTTACCACTCTCCCTGACTGCACACCTAGATATGGCAGTGAACCCCCCAAAAAGTTTTCACATATAGTGTAACCCATTCACAACAAAGCTGAACACTCTTAAAAAAGAAAAAAATATAATAAAATGGGGTGACGATTTGGGCAAAACCCATTCTGAGTCAGTATATCTGAAAATAACTAGCTTTTGGATGATGAGGGGATACATAAATTAGCGTTAAAAAGCATTAAGAGAGTGCCAAGACGCTTCACCCTCACGTCGCTTCGGACAGCCTGGTCTGTTGGCACAAGGCAGGTTGATACTAAGGATTTTTGCTGTTGAAGCCAAATTATGACAACCATCTGCAGTCTTATCAGATGAGGATGTTTTTTTTTGTTGTTTTTTGTTTTTTTTGGACACAATTTTCTTGCAATCTAGTCAGTGCCCCTTGCAGACATGTTCTTATCTTAGCTACAGGAGCAGATCACAGATAGGTCAGCAGCCCATCCTCCTCCAGGTATTACTCATTGTGATTTTTAAGTGGTTATCGACATTTCTCTCTTTTAGATCAACCCTCATCAATTCAAAAATGCTGATTTACAGCTTGGACAACTGCAGAGTAATTCGAGTCAAAGGAGAGAAATCTCTAACCAAAACATTGTCACATTTTTTGGGAGAACGGTGGGATTAGGGCTGGATCTAAGACCTAATTTGGTTTGAGCACCAATTCAAATTAGGGACAAAGGGATACAGAAGGGGCACTGATTTGCCGTAACAAGTTGGGAAGACCTGATTAGCCTTTTTAGGCTTAGAAATACACCTTCTTCAATGATAGAGAACCTTATATCTCTCCTAAGGCTTTTTTTTATGTAGGTGGTTTCTACCTGCTAAGTAGAAAAACTAACCAACCTCTGCTTTTTACGGCCCTTTCACAGTAAAAAAAAAAAAAAATTAAGAATTACAAGCACACATTTGCTGTCTTTAAATAAACAGTGCCCTGGGCGAGACCCTCTTTCTGCTGCCAAGCATTCAGCCACTTCCCCAACAAAGCTAACTCAGCTTTTCCCAATGTAATTCATTAGAAACATAACATAAAACCAGTGTGAGTCAAGTGGAAAAAATCAATCTAAACTTGTACAAAGCCAAGAATGCATTTGAAATGCTCTTTTTTGTGTGTTTTCCAAATTGGAATAAAAGTTTCAGGAATCTCAAAGTCTGTTTTAAATAATCCAAGAAAAGAGAAATGCTGAGTTCTGACTTGACCTAAATAAGCACAACTTTGAACGAGAGATGGTCAAAAGCAGAACAGACTGAATTAGAACGCAGAAAATAAACCTTAATTTAGCACTAAATCATTACCTACCGATCACATGCCAGGTTTATGTGCTGTACAGGATTGTTTTTCTTCATTTCTAGATGTCCAATTCCACTGATTGAACATGTAATTAAAAAAAGAAATACAGTAAGGGTGCAATCAATTTTTATTTCCTCCCCCTTGTGGTTCCACCGACCACCCTCGACAGTAAGCCATATTGCCAACATTTAATTCCCAAAGTCCTTATATAGTAAATGTATTATGTCATTACAGAAGAAAATGAAGGTTTACACATTTGTCATACCAAATGTGCAATCAAATCCTCAAAGTACAAATAATAAGCGTTTATTTTACTTGTGTAAAAATGTGGCACATGTAGTTGTTTCCATTCATCTCATAGGAAAGAGAGAATCATGTGTCTGAAGGTTGCAAACTCTGATCACAGTCTGTTTGCCCAACAGAGTACATTTTTAAAATCTTCAACAAAGTTTAAGATAGAAAATACTCCTAGATTAATAATGACAACAAAACCTAAGTGCAGGTGATGAACAAGAGGTACATAAAAGTTGCAAGTTGAGGGATACAGAAGGGGAGATAGAGCGACATTAATGATATGTTAGGTGATGACTCAGCTCTGGGCGAATGCATGAGTCCTGATTAGGCGATACAATCGAAGACAAGAAGAACCAAGCATAATAGGAGTTTGCGTGCATGTATACGTGTGTTTAGAGGGCTCTTTGACAACTCCAGTGAAGAAGGTAATGAGTGCTTTTCATACATACCAACAGGAACATAATGAGGAACGGGTGAGAGGTGTTGCAGCAGAGTTAATGCAAGTACAGATGAGAAAAAAACTTTATTCACACTCAGGTCCTGTAATCTGACAATATCATTCTGAAAACTACTTAGTAATGTATAAATGTAATGCTAAACCTGCATGTCTGTGTCATTACCTAACTGCTGTAGTTAATGTAACTGCTGGCATTTACTGTACAAAGCACATAAGGAGTCAAAGGGGAAAGTAAATAACAGCAAAAGTAAGAGATTGTTTGCATTTAATAAGTCAAACTCAAAACAATACCGAGTTTTCTGCAGAAGGAATAAACAACAACAGATGTCTGCGTTGGCGTCATTGTGCCAGACATAAGCGGGGAACGTATTGGATATGTTTGTGTTGGTTTTGTAAATGATAGAACTCGGTGCATAATTTAAGTTTATCGACAGATTAAGGTTTAACCGTTAATAGGTGTACTCACTGGACATCTGAGGCAGGTTGGTGAAGAACGACCTCAGGCGACCAGCGAGCCACTCCATGCTCTCCTGAAGGTTAGCCAGAGCCTTGAGGTCGCTGACGTCTCGCAGGATCTCGTTTTGGGGGATCAACTTGTCTCCCAGGTTCCCCGTCAGCACCTCCGACTCCTTTGCAAAAGCAGCGCTGAAGAAGAAAGAAATGGTTCCTCACGCAATTATTCATAAATATATTAAGTGTGTGACCACAGTAATGTAACTGCAGGCAAGCATAATGTGTGGGTTTATGGCTTTTATTTGTAACATTTTCAAAATAACGTATTGTTTTCCCAGTTAAGCCCCGCTTTGTGTTGCTCTACCATAACATTCTCAGAAAATCCATTAAAATTTTGCAATGTGATTGCAAAAAAGTTTGATGCGCATGAGGTGCGTGGGAAGCCTTTCCGTGTTATTCCTCCCAACAATATCTGCTTTAAAAGCAGATATGTAACGATATGGTCAAAGCTGGTATCAACGTTGTATTCTCTAGATAAAGATATATTCAATTCTAGTAAAAATGTTTTAAAAGAAGCTGATTTCTTAAAAGATAAACATGAGGAGTTATTGAATAAAAGCAAACATACATATACGTGTAAGATTTCTGATAATATGAAGTCGGTTTGATTAGGAATGTAGGAGTGAATTATTGCCTTGACCTTTAAAGTAATTCAAGAGAAAAAGCAGCTGGAAGCCTGAGTGTGGATTGGCAATATATTAATATTAAAAAAGGTATTTTGAGATCATAAATTATTGGGAGGGGGAAAAAATCCCGAGAGCATTTAGAAAAGAGTGCAAAAAAAGACATATGAAGTGATGAAAACAAAGATGGACTTTATTTAAAATCACTTGTGGTTGAAGGATGATTAAAAACAGAAAAGATAGATGGAAAGAACTGGGAATATTAGAGAACCATGGTACCACAAACTCATAGACATATGGACTGGCCTCCAGGGCCACCGGGAAGCCCACAAATTTAAGATCCTTCAAACGGCAAATTAAAAAAAAAAAAAAGAAAAGAAAAAGAAAAGACAGAATATTGACTAACACTGAGGCGTATTTAGCTTATTAACTGAGCTTTAGTAAAGCACCGGGCTGACAGCGGTGCAGGGGTTAATCCACCATTTCACAGCAATGAAAGCATTTCAAATCAAACACCCTGATGGTCCCTCTTTCCTTTTTCCATCTCTGAGCTGCTCTGTATGTTTGGGTCTAAAAAAAGCAAGCGCAAGAGACGGACGCAGAAAGCACTCAACAGATTGACTTTCTCTGCCACATAACCAATTTATTTATTTACTTTACCATTCCACTTCAACGAGCCTCACTGTTCCCTGTACAGGTGCACATTCAAAGGCTATTTTGATTAGATTCAAACTCCTTTTCGGTTCCTCAGACTCATATTTTGTATTTTATTTTTTTGTATTTTCTTCTTCTTCTTCACTCCCTTCAGATCCAAGGTGCTTGAAAGAGCAATCATGACTTCTTTTATGGGTATTATTTTTGATTAGAAGCAAAACAGAGGTTTAATAATGTCTAAATAACATTCCTAAAAGTCTGGTTGTATCGGTAGATGAGTCCTAATAACTTCTTTACGCCTGATTGTGTTCAGTGCATACCGTGTAAAATCCTCTTCGTCTTCCCTCTTCTGTCTCGTCTGTCTGGGTTGCGCCATATTTGTCCAGTTTGGAAGGGACTGGAGGAGGCGACTGATGTCCTCATCTTTAGCCCAGGAAGCGCTGATGGTTAGTTTTTCCTCACACTGGACTATACCCCTGAAGACAAACACGTGAATCCAGAAAAAACTCAAAGTTAAAACAGTAGAATAAAGGAATTTAGACTTATAGCCCTTAAACTTCTCTAAAGCTTCATATAGTAAACATTCCTAAACCTGGGAAAGACATTCCCCAAAACAAGTTTCAGCTTTAATTGTAAAAGTGGTTCCACTCATTTTAATTGTGTGTAACCTCCCAAACTCTTCACATTTTTTTTTGTTTTATGTTAAAACACTTGTCTATCATTAAAGAAAATCCTATGAAATATGTGTGAAAAGGTTCAAGGGTTTAAATAGGTCTGCAATAAAATTCACACTCTACATCAAACACTGGCCATAGAAAATACTACTTAGACACACTCTGCAGGTTCTGGCTTTATTGCTTAGGGGCCCTGAAGAGAATGACCTGTGACCCAGACCAGATGGGTTCCCAGAGAGTTCTTTCTTGCATGTCCTCAGCAGTTTATCGCTCCTTTTTTCCCACCATACCTCCTGGCTTTTCTTTACCTGTAAAGTTGTTTGTTGGTCCCAAAGGAGAACATAAGGAGGTCACTTCACAGCTAAATATTTTCCTTCCTTTTCGTACCTATAGGCTGTGTTGCAGATCTCCTTGTATTCTTTGAGCTTGTCACAGACCATCTCCAGGAACTGGTTGGAGTACGCACTCAGATCCTGCATCAGGCTCATGAGGTCCTGGATGGACTTTTCCACAACTACAGTGCTCTAAGTGAAGAGAGAGAGAGAGAGAGAGAGAGAGAAAGAGGCAAAGGAGCATTAGCTTGCAGGTTGTCATTTTGCTGCTTTTCCTTTAGGCATGGAAGCAACACATTTGTCAATTCAAAATGCCGTACTTTTGCGGAGTCATATTAGTGGATTTCTGTTTAAAAAATCTGGCGGTTCTTTACAATGCCGGGAGAAAATAATATGACAATCTAGCAAATATTTACGGAGGCCAGTTTTTTGTTTTTGCTTCTTTATTTTCATGGCTGGGAGACACAGAAAAGATGAGTAGAGAAGCTCATCATACAGGTACGTAGCTGAAGTAACGGCACAGATGTTTCCTGTAATAAACACTGTCGAGCTCACAATATTTACAAAATAACACAGTTACAGACAAATGTGGACAAGAGCAGCGTATACTGTTTAAGTGAGCAAAGACATCTGCTGGGAATTAAACATGTCAAAAAGCTAATAAGGGCTAGGTTACAAATTGTGGGTGGCCAAAAGGGCCAAAATACATAAATCATTAAATTAATGTACCGTGAAATAAACAGGTGTTTAATTATGTGCTTACATTTATTCAATAGGCATTTCATTTAATAAATATCTTTTCAAATCATTAAAATGTAAATGTTTACTAGCCAATGCAGACAATTATTTAAATGTGTATTTAATTATTTCATAATTCCTTTTCCTTGCAGCGTCATGATGAAATGATTTCACCTGGGGTGGGGTTATGGGCAGGGCTAACACTGATCTGTTGAACTCCTTCAGATTCTTTGAAAATCATGGCATCCAAAGCAATGGAGGATTTTCGTGAACTTTCCTGAAAGCTTATTTCAGAGATTTTACAATCATCAGCCAACGTTGATTTATTCCTCGACTTTATCCGCCTCATGGTCTGGATGGTAGAGATATTTATCCTGCACACAATGGTCCACAAAACAAAGATGTCAAGTATTTCCCTCTTCCCCGTTCTCTCTGCATTCTGTTCCGCACCTGAAAAACACATTTCTCACTTTTCCAGACCTCTCAGGACTGTGTCAGAACAACTTTTGAAGACAGATCAACAAACTACTACATACAGAGAGGAAAGACGGGACTAAATTTTCTGGTAGTGTCGGGTCAGATCAAGTCTGCTGTGCAATGTAACAACAGGTCTTCAACTTCTAAACGCGTCACCAGCGGCCAGAACGATGAGTCGCGCTGGAGAATCTGTCAGAAGTCCTAATGCTACCAGACGAACGGATGATTCTTCATGGGTAAGCGAATCGATGTGTGTGTGTGTGTGTGTGTGTGCACATATCTGTTCGTTTTGAACTTTTGTGCCGTGTGTTTTTTGGAGGCTCGTCGCGATGTGTGCGCGTTTTGTCACGACGCACCCATCACCAGGAGCCACAGCATACCGTGACAGCAGCCATTACAGATTAGCCGCTCCTGCGTGACTAATAGCTGGCCCAGGAACAGGAAAGCAGCTTCATATCCCCAGACACATTCATGTAAACACAGAGAGAGGGCAAACTTTTCGAATCACACACCTCTGAGCAACTCAAACGCTGGCAAATAAGATAACAAGTCAGAATCTTCCAGTTTGCCACTTAACCAATCTATCTTACATCTCTAATAATAATAATTACTCACTATAATTGTAGAGATCAGCAGTAGCCCACTCTGCAAATGGCAGTTGCTGAGCGGCCATCTCTCTCTCTCTCTGTCTCTCTCTCTCTCTACAGATAAACACAATTTTCATTCAGCTCACTACTCAGGCTGCGAGAATTTAATGTGGACTTCCACTGTTTGTTTAGAAAATGAAAACCTTTATTGTTTTGTCAAAGGTTAATTAAATGGAAATGGCCTTCTGCACAAAGACAGTAAAAAGTCTGACTTTTAGTGATGTCAGCTAAAACGTGCATAAATAAAATCTCCAGCTGTAAATACAAACGTGACGTAAACCAGTCAACATTTACTTCCAAATGTGAAATGCAAGGAATGCAAAAAAAAATATATATTAACATTAAAATATAAATCATTTTCAAAAAGTTTGGAGGTCAACAAGACCAATTTCAAGGTTATTACTGATGTCAGACCTGTCAATAATTTTACTTCTTCACAATACATTAAAAAAGTTAAAAACATCCTTCATAAATGTATAAAATTATAATCCAAACTAAAATGCTACTATGTGTTGTGTTAGAGACACACAATCGCAGAAGTTAATCGTTTTGCTGTATTTAATAAAAGGAAAACAAGATTGTTCATTGTTTGATCAATCAGAGACGCTCAGTGCAAAATTGTCCAGTTCCAATCGCTGGTCAACAGATCGATCACCTCTAATTGCTGTATTATTAGGATTTACACAGATTAATTGGCTCATAAAACTGTGGGCGCATCTTAAACTGAACTAACCGTCCAAAAATCCAAAAAACCGAACCCTGATGGGACAAAATAATATTAATATTAATGGCCTTCAGTTTCTCCTTCATTCATTTTGTCACAAGTAGAGAAGTCTGCACGTACACACAAACAGCAGCTGCTCCACTGAGGAATGTAATGATCCATAGCAGTGCCCATATCCACGGAGTACTAACCATGGCCTCGTCTCTGCCAGGGGAGCAGCCTTTACTGTCCATGCCTGACTCCCTGTCAGCCTGCCAGGGTGGGACGAATTACACAGACCCTGCAGGGGAGCTCGCTGTTAGGGTAGTTAATGTGGCAGCAACAACACAGCCCCCCCTGCTCCCCACACAAAAGTTGGGAGGCAGTAATCACATTCTGTTGCAGAAATGTGAAAACTAACGTCCAAAAAGAAATATGAATAGAATTCAAAAGTCGGCCCTGAAAAGAGCAAAATATGCATAAATGTAACTAATGAAGAGATGGAGTGCAACCAACAGCTCACGAGAAGAGGGAACACCTGTTTCCTCTGCACTGATCAAAAAGCCGAAATGGTACAAACATGCATTAGAGCATAAGGAGAAATACACTCAGCAACTGGCTGGTAACTGGAATCTGACAACGTTTTGCTTAAATATTCCTGGCGATAGGTAAGAGACTTAAACGTCAGACCAAGTACAACCAACATTGTTTTTATCAACAGTGGAAAGCATGACATTATATCATAATCTTAGGTTTTAGGTATATAAAAGCAACACTTTTGGTTTATTCTTGTAACAATAAATCAAGATGCCGTTATTAAAAAGGCCCAAAATCAATATAACATTGATTATAACATCGTCATACTCATGATGACTTCAGAGGACCACAGGAAATATTACTTGTTTGTCACACTTGTTTCACATTATTGAAAAAAAATCATATCAAATATCCCACCTTGGATTTTACACTATATAAAAGCCAAAAAATAAATTGAAATTACATTGAAATCCTTAAATTCATTGACAGAAACAACTTTTTGTACTACAGTAAAAACGAGAAAATCAGCAGACAAACAGGAAGTACTGTTTGTGTCAGACCAGGCAAATTCTTAAGACATTTCTGATGTCTTAAATCATAACGGATTAACGCAAACGTGCAATTAAATGCGTCCCAACTTTTCCGAGATATGCTTCTAAATTTTCAGTCATAATGAAAAATGCAAAAATCAATAAAAACGTGCAAAAGTAAAAGGAAAATACGATTCCATAATTGGATTCCTATGGGGTGGTCAAAAAAAGTTTACGTGCAACATAATTTATAACACTGTCCGGCAGTACTCGTGTCACTGCGTTGGGCCTGCAGAACACAATAGCGGACCCGGTTGGTGAACGGAGAGGAGTAAACAATGGCTACCCGATCCATTACTCCTGCTCTAACAAATGCTCCTGCACTCAGCTCCCTTGTCTAATTTGCTCATTTAACACAGCCATTCGTCTTAGGCTGCAGCAATCATTAAAAAGTAATCAAGGAACAGATTGAGAAAGGGAGGGCTTAGAAGGAGAACGAAAGAGTGCTGGAGAAAACAACCTCTCTTACATCTCCTCTGTCTTATTTGACTGTTATATAGAAGGTTTGGTGGAGGCTTCTTCATCTCTCCTCCTCCGTTCTAATGTCTCAAGCTTAAAGGTCAACATGCAGCTGATTCATGTGAAAAAACAAAAAAACAAACCAAACCCCCCCTCCCCCCCAACAAACAGAGATCTTATTTAATTCCACTTTCCAGTATTTTATATTACTCTGTGCTTGGTTGCAGTTTGCATCTACTCTTTCACATGATTACAACATAAACACACAGGGGAATCACAGAAAATTAGAGACTGCAAATGGATCTTGGAGTTTGCAGCGGCAAACTCCTGTTGAGAAACGAAGGCCGCGCAAATGTGGCTTAATGACAGCAACACGGCGGCATCCCGAACGGCATCCAGGTGGAAAAATCTGCTGATGCACGGCCGTCGCCACAGAAACCACCCCGAGTTGGGTGATAAGAGTAGTGATTTTCTTTGGTGCAACGAACGGACGGGGGTGTCATCACTGCTGCCGAATTCAGTTGGCTAAATCTACTGTCCTCTAAATAAGAAGGTTTTAAAACAATCATTGTTTTACCTATTCAAGCAAAGTTAAACCACCTGATCACAAACAGCACGGCAACGACAGCTTTGTGTTGCTCCTGTAATGCGTTTACTGGTCTGAGTCGGAAACGGATCATGGATTTTTCCCATTAAAACAGCTGGGTGCCCCTCAAGGTTTCGCTGAGGTCAGAGTGTTTAACCCTGCACTGCCTGCCACTTGCACCCCACACCCTGACCTCAAACCACTGACACGTGTAATGCCTCTGCAATGCCACTCACATGGTCGGCCAAGGGTTGCCAAAATAATACACACTCAGCAATGCAAGCAAACACCCACACATCAGGAGAGCATGCAGAGATAACCTCTGTCCCCTGCCCTCCCCCCCACAAAGATTGTCCCTCTCCTGAGTAAAGAGGAGGTGGGCATGAGTGGGACACGATCTTGACAGATCATTCATCAATGTCGGTGTGGAGCCGTTCTCCAAAGACTCCCCTGACACACACCGGATGGCATTCATGCTTGTGCTACCTCAACTGCGACACACGCCCCGTTTGAACGTGCATGCATTGTAAGTGAGCTGAAGTTGAGGTTTATTAAGGTCCTTATTTACCAAGCAAAGCAGAAAAACGTAGCCTCGATGTCTGTCTGATAACGTAAACCACCTTAATGAAATAAACATTGAAGGATATGCTGCTGAGGATGTACGCAACGATGAAATAGTACACAAAATGCTTCCGCAGATTATGTAATTTTTTTTATTTTATCTGATGAGAAGGACACAGAAAAAAAAAAGTATTTTGGGGAAGTTTGTTCCACCCTATTCTTCATTGTAAAATGTAAAATGTCTGCTAAGGGTAATTTCAATTAATGAGATAATTGACTGGGCTTATTCTAACAGAAGCACAGGCTTGTTCTTCATGGGCCTGTTTGCTCACTACTGTTCTCCAACTAGCCTCTGAGGTCTGATTTGAGGCCGTTTCCATTTAGATTATATTTTTATTCCACATCACAATTGTGCACTACTATGTGTTGGTCAATCACATAAAAATCCTGCTAATTTGCTTTGCAGTTTGAGGTTGTACTGTGACAAAAGTGTATAAAAGTGGTGTGCAGACGTCTGCAAGATACTGTAAACTTTCCAATCAAACGTCCGCCTTTGGCTTCAAGGGTAATAATATACACCGTCTTTGTTAAAATGTCATCTGATTACATCGTTTTCTCCGGCGTGAATTTTTTGGTCTTGTGCTGATTATATGGTCTACCAAAGCAAAATGTCAATCCTGAGCCATAAAGTAAAGCAAATTAATGAAGTTTGATGATTTCATTGTTCCTGATTTATTAGAAAATTGTGTCCTATTGAAAGGTATGTGTGACATTGACTTGTTCTACATATTATACGTGGCGTTCAAAGGGTTCAAACTAAAACAAAAGGGTGTGACCATCATGAAGTTATCAGGCACCGTTTTTTTAATACCATTCAGCTAAACTGCTGTCGTTTATTTATTTGTTTTATCCCAACCAACTTTCTCATGTTTTGCACAAAAAAAAAAACAAAAAAAAAAGTTTTGCATACGAGATATCTTGCATGTTTTTAGTTTGGTCCTTTGTGAATAAATGTCTCAGTCCAACAAACAGGAGGATTCTATAGTATTAGATTTCCAGTGGGGAAAAAAAGGCCCAAAATCAAAACAGTTTAGCTTTACATTCATATGTAAAGTAGAACCATTCTGACTGATATTGCTGTTCTGACAACTCCTTCCTGGTACACAACTCATATTTGGAAACAAAATAGTTAAACCTTCAAAATTTAAACTTCTGAATCAGTGTGCCAGTTCAAGATTGTCAATTGCATTTTAGGTTGAAACGCACAAAACAACTGGCAACCAATCTATTGCCAATTGTTTCATGTCTTTTATGTTCCTATTATTATCCGTTTTTGGATCCAACCAGCTATAACTATATTTTATTGTGCTTGTACATCATCAAATGATCCGTTTCAGGCTTGAGGGGCTAAAGCTGTGTTAAACTCCCAGTCTCTGGCAGGACTAAACTGACTTTTTAAAAGCTCACGATTTCTTTAACTCCAAACACCGCTTTTAGCATTGCAAGTGTTCTAATTGAGAGATGAGGAGCAATATCACACTTGAGCGATTACAGATGGGCTTTTATAACACACACACACACACACACACGCAATCCCATCTTCTTCACCCACACACAAAAACAAATGCAGGGCGAAAATATGGCACTTCTGCATATGCTAATCCTGGGAATTGCCCTAGGGTTCAGATTTGCCATTTAAATCCCAGTAGTGACCCCAGTTCCTCCTTAATAATCATCAAATAATCTCCTTGTTTTTCCTCCCTACACCTGGTATGGAGTAATTGCTTTCTAGTGGGAGAAAGATGAGCATGCTTACCATTTCTTGTCAATTATTATAAATTATGCACAACAAGAACAGAATTAAGCCATCTGTGCTTAGTGTGAGTGAATAAAAACTTCCAGAGACTTGACATGAGACTGAAAGACAAATTATACTTTGTTAATTCATTTTGTGAGGGCTGCATGTTCTTTTCTGTGCTCCATTAGCTCCACTGGTAGCTCGTACATTAACTCGTGTGTGTACACGTGCGCGCGCACGCACACACACACAAGCATGCTCGAACAAACATAAAAGAATGTCATTTTCAAACCAACTTGCTTTAAAAACTCAAGCTGTTAGTTTTATCAGGCACCCAAAGCCAAAACCTTCCTTCCTTCTTGCAGACCAAAGGGCATGTTTGTCATAGAGCTGACATTTCAACTTTTTTTCCCCCCCTCCAACCAACTCAGTCAAAAGGCAGATTATGTCGTGTTACACATAGAGACTCTGTCTGTGGTAGAACTGCATGATGCGAACCTGCAGTACCTTTTGGCAGTAGCTGCTCAGGCTGTTTCTCTCTGCACTGCCAGCCGAGGTGACGTACATTTCTGCGTATTTATAGTCATTATATATAACAACATAGTGGTGTGAATACATCGAATGCACAAACAAAGCCCAGCTATGTCCCATTTTAAGAGAAACTGGAGCATCTCCTTGGCTGAAGCAGGCTGGAGGCCTAGGGCAGCTGAGATTGAGCCTCAGGAGTGCATGTGTTTGGTATGAGATAACCGAGAAAAGGTGGGTGGTGAGGGAAAGTTCCACCTAAAGCAGCGAGGATGGAGGCACACATGACTGACATAAATAAAAAGAGAACTTATCGGGATTCGAGGCCATTTGGTAAAAGAGTGAAAAGTAGGTTCTGAAGCATTTAATCAAATTTGGGGGAAAATAGATTAAAAACAGTGCCTTACTAAAATATCCATACCCGTGTAACTTTGAGATATTTTGTCACTTCGTATCCGCAGATATATGTCATATACTAACTTATTTTGGCATTTTAAGTCGGTAATCCGGAAGTGAAAGAACATTTCTTTTAAAATGAAAACCCTGAAAAAGGCGTTATGCATTTGGAATTATACCCCAAAACTCCAGTGTAATTTCAGCTGCATGTTTATGTTCTTTGTCCTGTCAGAAGGTAAACCTATAACTTCTCTATTTTAGCCTCCTTTCTCCAGATTGTAGAATGTAGCAAACATGACTTCTTCGTACGGCAAAGGATTTCTATCGTCAAAATGCCAAAACTAGTTAATTTTGCAATAACAAGAGAAAGATCTCATAATTTCCTTCTCAGCCTTGTGTCATCCACAAATTCTTGTCACAACGCCGCCAGTGAAATCTTCGCCTCTTCTCTGCATGTGAAACTACTGCGTGATTTATCTGAGTATTACGGGTGTGTCTGTTTACTTGTAAAACTTAAAGAAGCTGTTTTGTTTTGTTGTTGTTTTTTGTTGGTTTTTTTTCAGACAGAGAGCAGGATGGATGGTTCTGAGGAGCCACTGTCCGAGGCCGTGAGGACGCACGTGCTGATTGGCTAAAACACCAAACTTCTCCTGCTTGGTACTGGTTGGATAAAGTTTGTAGCTGGAATGTGACAAAATGCAGCGAATCAAGCATACTTTTTGGAGGATCGGCAAGCCGTTTCGGAGAATGTGAAAGTAGCATTTCATAACAGAACGCCTCATTCCTTTACAACTCCTACACGTGGTAAAACTATCAAGTAAATCTTTGAACACTCCAGTTCATACAGACGTAGAATAAGTAGTCAATATCTGGGAAAAATGTAAACACTTGGATTACTCTTTGAGTGAGATTAGGCGTAAATTATTGAATGAAAATAATTGTCTCTTTCTGATTAATAAGGTGCTGGTCTCAGTGTGAGGAAGGTTGCATCTCCAGTGCCTGTTTGTGAATCTTTCTGCCTCTCAACCCCAAACTCTGTCCTAATCAAAGGGCACAGCTGATGCAGCTAACAGGTATTGTGTTTGTGATTGCTGTGTCTGCTGATGGGAACTGGAAGCAGAGAGTGTCCTTAATAAAGAATGCTCCACCGCTACCATCTTCACAACATGCGTGTGAATGCGGCGGGGAAGGTGCAGCAGGAAGCCAATCAACAAGAAACGACCCACCTCCACCACCCTCCTCCACCCCACACAAATAAGCAGCGCCGACACAGATCATCACAAATCAAAAGGTCAGTGTCATTACAGTCATTGGAGGTGGAAGTCTATGTGCATGCACAATTAGCCCGTGCATGCCAGTTTCTTCCCTCCCGTCTCACACAACTACATGCGAATATGAATTTTAAAAGGTCAACATCATTAGCTGGGCCATCGGCGGCCGAACATATCAGCGTTCTTCTAGGAAACTCTCAGGCAGCTGACAGTGAGTGAATGCAATCTGTCCTCATCTGGCCGTGGAACAAGTTCTGTTTGCAGACAAAAAAAAAAAAAAAAAAACACCCAAAAAACAGGCAAACACATGCACGTGCAAATAACAAATGTGCAATTACAGGGCTAACATGCAGATGCACAAGAGCTGGTTAGGGGCTATTGTGTGGAGACACTGGGGAGAGAGCTGGATGATGCTTAGCTGGAAAGAGAGGGCCAATGTGTTCAGTAATTATGGCTCTGATGTGGTCTTGGCTAATGAAGTAAACAAGCAGCTTACAAACAACTCATCTGCACTCACTGACTCTTAGAGGAACAGAAGCAGCACACGACCGGGCGGGCAGATGGCTCGCCTATGCTTACTTCAGGGCAACAGAAAGGTGCTCACCTGGCCACTGTTTTGGTGAGTTTGTCTCGTTGCAAAACGGGTGGGGTCTGCATGTGAACACCGGGAGCGGGCTTGTTTGTTAGCGAGTCACAAAACGAGAGTGTGAAAGGGACACTGCAGGGTGGGTGGGTAGGTGGTGGTGGTGGTGGAGGGGGGAGGTCCACCAAGATTAATGGAGCCAATCTCCAACCTATCCAGCAGAGTGACCATACCCTCCCTATCCTGTTTTATTCGTCTCTTCTACTCCCCTTCTTTCTTTTACCACTCGCCTCTTTTCCCCTCGATCTATCTCTAATTAAATGAATCAATCAGTGGCAACGCAAAGCTGGACAGATAGTACCGGCGCATGTGTGTGCGTGCGTGCGTGTTTGTGTGACAGCATGCAGCAAAAATGAAAGAAAAACAAAAACAACTATGGCCGCAGCGGATGACACAGAACAAAAAAGAAACAGATCAAGAAACGGAGCAGGCGAGGGAGATGGTGAGAAGGATTAACGGACAAGCGTTTGTTGCTTGGCTACATTTCCCAGTCTTTAATGCTACTTCTCCTTTGGGAACTTATCTGCCCAAGCTGTGCTATCACACTCACACAAATGAACATTAACCTCTCCCATTGAACTATATACTGCCCCTGCCAAGCCCTATCTCATGCTCCTAGTGGACAATATATACAGCTTATGTCAGGCTCATTTTCATATCAATACAATGTAATGTATACATAAAATATAAAAGCAGTAGTTGACACCACTGGGACCTAGTGATAGGGAAATTGCTGCCTATATCATTATTACATTTTAATCTGCAGGAATACACTGCAGGTGTAGTTCATATTAAAGCTGCTAAAGCAAACATAAGATATGTTATTCACCTTGACTTTTGTGCAGAGTTTCCACAAAGTGCCTTTACCCGTTTCTGCAGCAGGAGATACCACTGACAAATGACCAGATAATATTAAAAAATGTATGCAATAATACAGACTCACCCTTAGAGTTAATGTTATGGAAATATTTTCATACATATTTGGTTTGTGCTGCACCAGGAAGCAGAGGTCGACAAGGGCTGATCCCAAAAAATATGGCGGAGGAGTGGGGATCAAGAATCAAACACAGATAAATCTCAGATGTAATTTTTAGCATTCTAAAGTTTTTTTTTTTTTTTTTGTAGATATGTACGGTAATCATTGTTCTGTTTTCAATCCATGCTGTAATCCATTCTAAAAGTCTCTATTTTACACCTAATCAGGATTTTCCTCTATATTAAAAATGTCGACGTCACGTCAGATTTTGTGTTGTAATTAAGTCATTTTTTTTTACTAAAATTAACCTACACTGTATCTGTGTCCAATAGTCTTCTGTGATCATTGAGTATTTTAAACAAAAACAGACAAAAGATGACAAAAGTGAAGATGAATCAGGCTTTTCCTTGCCAATATCGATTGATGGTTTCCTTTAAGCATGACCCGAAGTTTCTGATTTTGACCCATACTGGCTTTTATAGTTCTTCAGGACTACAATACCCAAGCGAGAAAAATATGCTGCAGCTCTTAGATAGAGAAACCAGTTTTGAATTTAACCGAAAATGAATACTTAAAAAGATTAAATAAACTCTGCTATTAGCGAACATTAAGGTTTCTCATGGAGTTAGTGGAGAGAGAAAGGTGGATAAAACCAAACCTATGTCAGTGTACACATATTTCAACTGTAATAAGTTATAGCTTACTCTGGAATAAACTGAACAACTCATTCCAAGTAATTTGCACAGTGAAAAGGTTTCTGGAAGGTCCAGAAAATTTTAAGGAAAATGGAAAAAAAACAACAACAAAAAACCATAAAATAGGCAAGGTTGAAGGTAAAACTGTGCATACCACCTAGTCAAATGGAGAAGAAATAAAATTGGTAATAATAAGCACACATTTAAACCTCCCTGTAGTGCCACAGTACATTTAATTTCAGTTTCTCATTTCAGAAAAAAGAAAAAAAAAATCATAAAACCACCAATCCTAATAACTTCCCCCAATTTATAAAAATTTCACATTAATTTGTGCTTCAGTGGCTGCTGAGAGCAGATGCCTCTATAAAAATTGTGATCCCCTATGGTTTTCTATATACGGCCGTAGCGAGGCTGTATGAAAGAGTTTAATGTTGTGTAGCAATATTAGGTTCTTTCCTGCGTATCAAACAAGCTGGGTCTTCCACTGTGATGTAGGGTCTGTTCCTGATAACACCTGGCGCAGAGAGCACCACGTTGCTTAATGGGGCACATACGGTACGTAAGGGCCCGCAAAATATCCCACACACAACGCCCTATATATTTTTCCTTCACAGTCTTCTAATAAATATAACTGTAATATGTCCAAAGGAAATTGCAATTGTAAATTGAATTGGAAATTTTGAAAGGGCTTAAATTTTGTTGTTTCTTTTTTTGTTTTACTACACAATTGAGCTTTGCGAACAGTTTAGGATTATATCTTCACATAGGCAAGAGCAGAACTGAATATTATGTAATAATTATGTGTCTTTGTAGTAACAGAGTTGAGGAGATTCACTACCCGTTTGAACACATGTGGCTGAAATGAAGGATATTTTAAGGGAAAGTTCAAAAACTATCTATTTTCAGATGTATTTTCAAAGAACTAAAAAAAGAGAAAGATTGTAATAAGGTCATCTCTTTCTGGTTTGCATCGAAGAACCCAACGATTATAAGTGCTGTAAACAGGTCAGTCTAACGACAGCTAAAGCTTTTTTACATTCGGTATAAAGAAAGATGTCGAACCAATTTTTTATAAGCTTCTTTGACAACAAAGTGAATAAAAAAAATAAATAAATAAAAAAAACTACACCGAGGCTGAAAAGTAGTCTACTGTAACAATGCCACTGTGGATGAAGACCATCAAAGAAAACAGCGGGGCGCCTCTCAAACAATAGACCAAAAGCGCAGTCACAGACACACAGGTGGCAAACATACCAGCACAGCAGCACACACACACGACAAGCTCAGAGAAATACCATCCTGACACTGGAATATGAACTGCAGCCGAGCAAACATGGAAGGCTTTTTTGTTTTTTTGTTTTTTAGCCCAATTAAAACAGGCGAAAAGCCCAAACAAAAGGAGTGTTTTATTTCACTCCCCACTATCAGCGAAAAGGCTCATTAGCCACAGCAGCATAATTAGCAAGATGCTGAACTCCTCGTTAAGGAGGGGCCTGAGCCGTAAACAAACCCCGCTGAACTCCAAACACCCACAGTCCCTTTTCCCTCTGTAATGAACTGCCACCGCTGTTCGCGCCTTGTGAGAAAACAGACAGGAAGGCTCTGACAGAAACAAACAGCCAAACATTAACTTCCAAGAGTTGCTGCACAAAAGACACCCACAGAACCAACAAGCCTCCTCTCTGGGACGTCTCTTGAGAACAATTTTGGCATGAACGAACACACACACACACACACCACTAATTACTACCTATAATATTTATGTACGGTCAAATAGATTTTAAAAATACAATAAGCGCAGAAAGTCGAGTTTCACAAAATTCGGAAAGGAGAAAGTGTGGCAGCTGAGACAAAAATCGGGCCAACTGTCTGGATACCGAATTTGGCACCGTTTTAATCTTCAACCTGCCTGCTGTGGGAAAGAAAAGAGCCCGGGGGTAAATGTGATGCAGTCAATATCAATTCAAATAGACCTTTCTTTTGCTGAACTGCATAGGTCTGCAAAGACTGGATTGATGACACAACATGCAAATTGCAGCAATGGAATTCTAATATATTTTTATGTGAACTACAGTGAACATCAGTTTTATCCTTTAGTAAAATGAGTTCAACAACATAGTGTTGAAAATGACTGAAGCACTTGCTCGAAAGCAGACATCTTCAAACTCATCTAGAAGTTGTGGAGTACCACAGGGACAAGCTCAATACTTATTGGTGAAATGCTTTATCGATAACTTTACACACATTTGAATGCAATACTCTGTAAAATGTAACAAATGTCAATAAAAAAAAAAAATAATAAAAAAAACACTGCTTAAAAACACTCTGGATGGTTATATCAGCTTAAATGCATAATTAAAAGCGCCAAATATGTTTATGATTCCCGCTTATGACGAATGAATTTAAACTCCTTTAACCAGAACTGTTCATCACACAGTTAATTTGACATTTTAAATAAACATATACAGTTGCTTGTTTGCATTCACTCATCAACAACTACAAACTGAAAAATGATCAATTACAATTTCAGATGCAGTTACTAATACATGTCCCTGGATACAAAGACACGGTGAGGCCATAAGGAAGGTGAGTGCGTGCTCCTCTGAACAGAGATAGCAGAGGGCTGCAAGGTGAGTGTACACAAGAGGCCTGTCCTCAATTGAACAAGGCTGCAGGAGTGAAACGGTGCCAAACAAAGCCGGGAGTGTGTTTTTAAAGCTTCTCCATAAAAGCTCACATGAGAATATGTGCAACGCAAGAATCTCTGTGCAAACATGGAGGTAAAATTAAGACACACAAAAAAAAATAACATCTGAGCAGAGCAAGGCTGAGATTTGGATCTCTTGGTGAAACATGGAGAAGAAATGATAGTAAAGAGAGGAAAGCTGGTGCACATAATAGCTGTTAACGGTGGGAAACAATTTTGGGTCTAAAATCAACTATAACTTATGTTTGGGAATAGACTGAATGCTTTTCCGGGTGGTTCTCACCTGAAGCAGAGGTCTCTGGACGCCAAGGAGCTTCATCGTATCAGCGCTAGCAAGAATTTTCAAGGGGTCAGCAGCCTTACTGACTGCTTCGATTTCCTTGTTGATCTCGGTCCGCACCTGATGGATCAGGGACAAAAGTGTAAATATCAAAGTAATATGAAATTCTAGTAGCCAGGCTGCAGGCAAGAAAGTCTAAATAAAACATTTATTAAAAAAAATGTGTGAAAAAAAATAACTTCTTTTACTTTTAGGATATAAGAAAACCTTCACAATTATGTGATAAACGATAGTAAGTTTAAAATGTTGAAGTGGAACTTAAAAATTCCCAAAAATGCCCAAATTATGTATTACATGAAAAAATCAATTCAATTAAAAGCACAATTAAGATGGTGTAAAATATCAGACACGTGATTGATAAATAATCATTCAAATTCTCTATTTCTATAAGCAATGGAAAAAAAAAGAGTCAGAATTTGCAGGATCAACCAAAAAATAAAAAATGAAAAAATAAAAAAACAACAACATGATGTCAAAGTTTCATCAGCATAATAAGTGATCATAGATTTGTATATGTGAGGAATGTTACTGGTTATTTCTAAAACTCATTCATGTCGAGTTTCAGCTGTGCATTGACGTAGCCTGGAGAGAGTTAACTTTCTCAGCTGAGGGAAGATTTCTGAAGGAGCACTTCATAATCAGATTGAGTTGGTAAGCAAAAAATAAAAGTATATTTAGACAAAAGATCTGGTTTTAAGACTTTATCTGCTGTTAGATCATAATGTGAACGGAATAACGATCAAAGCCTAATTCCTGTTCAAAGATCAGAAGTTGCAGCATAGAGACTCAGAATGCTTGTCTATGTTGACTGACAAGCATTCTGACCATTTTAAAATTTGGTTGACGCTCAAAAAGATTATATCTTGGCTGGATACGATGCAAAATTTGTTAAATGATTCTGTCTAAAGAATGACAGAATGACTTCTGTGTTAGAACTTCTTTAAATTCAATTGTAAAAATTATCCATAAATAAGTCAACAAAATAAAAACTAACCCAACTACTTATTTAAAGCAGCAAATTGCTCCTCAGCACCATTCAATTTCATTTTCTAATCAGTTTTTTGAGAATTTTAAAGTTCCTCAATTCAGTGTATGAATGTAACCCTACTACTCATGGTTCAGGTTGTCAAGTTACAAGAACAAACTTTCAAGAACAGACTCTTAATGTGTTTTGATTGCAGTGAGTCAGCGTGTTATTTAGAGCAACAATGACTCATACTTAGGTTTTCTTCTGTAAACAGTCCCATTATCCCAGAAAACTACGATAATTCAATAAGCCATTGTTGTGGGAGCTGATATGAGTCAGATGGCCTTAAAAGCAGACCCTCGTAATGTTCACTAACCTGGTTAAGGAAAAGGTCGTTAATGTAGTAGGTGAGGAAAGTTCGGAGCTGGCACTGCTTGGCTTGGCTGGGTCCCATGTTCATCTCTATCTCCTGGATGAATCTGGGAAGAGAAGTTAACACAAGCAAACATTAAAACAAAAACAAAACAAAAAACTGAAATAAAGAGGCCAGTTTACACCTGAAAATGTTTGAACTAATGGTAGCAAAAGCAAATGGGCTGGAGGCAGGCAACACAGAACAAGCACAGTGAATCCAGCATCATTTGGTGGGTTAAAATCCTGAAAAGGAGCTAATGTCGGTAAGATATAAATGCCTCTAGATGTGTCTTTGCTGAAGGTAGGTCAGCTTAAGTTCTCTAGTGGAGCTGCTAAGGCTCATTATAGCATGAAACTATAACAACCAAAGGGATGAACAGTGCTAATAATATAAAGCAATCTGAGCAAGAAAGAAGCTGCTCTCTGGACTTTTTCGGCGCAGCTGAAGTCCGGTCGTATCAGATGGGGGTCAGACAGTAATGTATGGGTTTGTAGAGGCGCATACGAACATCATTTATCAGTGAATCACTGGTCACTGGCCTTGTCTCACACACACCACAGGGCAAACCATGCAAGAGTAAGTGCTTTCTCAAGCGCTCAGTCCATATAAATGCGCAAATAAATCAAACTCCACACAAATAAATTCTTTGACCGGGGAGACATTTAATGTATGACCTAAACAAAGACAAGAAAAATGTTGTGGGTGACAAAGTCTAGAAAAAAAAGAAAGAAAAAGAAACAGGAAAAAAAAAAAAACTAGCAGAAGATGAACTTAGGACAGGAATGATGGAGGATACAGCCATTTTTAAAAGCCAAGAGAACCCCCGTTTCAGGACTTAAGTGAAGTGCAGTGGATGCTGCACTGCAGACAAAGACGCTTGCACAATCTACATATAAGTATAGATGAGAGCAGGTGAATTACTGACTATATAAACTGAACCATAGATGCACATAAATTAAAATGTGAATGCATTAGAACAAAAAAACAAAAAAAAACAAACAAAACTAAACTACTACTCAGGATTTCCACCCAATTAGTCAGCAAGGGCAGGGGAAGAATGTTTGAGTGTGTGTGGTTGGGGGATTGTACCCTTGTGTGTCAGAGAGCGAGCAAGGAATCTAAGTCCATTCTAAATCCTTCATTGATTCCCATTGAAACTCGACCACAACAGAAAGTTAAGTATGAGAAACTCTTCTGTGGCCTCATTAAAACCGTCAAACTTCCAAAACAATAGGAAGCCAGCTATAGAGCTTAACAGTATAAATATGTAGAGAACACAATTCAAAAGCTTTTCTCCTTAGGGGGACGGGGGGGGGGGGGGGGATGCTGACAGCTTCATTCTCAGAAATTGATCTAAGAAGGAAAAAAAAAAAGTTGCCAGTTTAAATGCGTGTTGTTCTACAATCCATCGCGCGCTGTCATTATTGTCATTGTTTCAATACTGGTGTCAAGATGATGGATTTCGGGAGAGGTGATAATATTTGAGTAATGAGCAACAGGGACTGGGCAGGGAAAACGGCCACAAGCCCCCGGTCTACTGTATGCTGAAGCAACGGGTGACGCAAGGAAGCTTAGCCACGGTAAGTGACCTGAAAAACACAGACAGCATCTCAACAGAGCAAGCAAAAACTGGAGGGGGGGAAAAAAATAAAAAAGTTTGGTATGAACATGCTTTACAAATGATCCAGAAAAAAAAATAAAATGTCCAAACTCATTATTGTTGCACGTCCTGAAGACGCCTTGCTGATGGCATTGTATGTTACAGAGTACACACACGCTGGATGATGATATCAAATGACACAAAACAACTTAGCGTGCACAAACACTCATTTAAAAACCATCAAACAGTTTCAAAACTCAAAGCAGAAGCGTCTGAACTCATTACAGGGAGTCATTTAGCGAGTCAAAGGCTGAGTCAAACCTCCTACAGAAAGACACGCAAATGACGGCTGCCAGCGTGTGACTGAGCTCAAATTTACATCCGTTACTGACAAACTTCATCTAAGTTCACTTGACTTCTGTTTTCTGACTCTCCTTTAAATTAACAGTGAGTAAAGCTTACTCTAAGAAGCACGTTTTTGAGATGGGAACCTGCAGGGTTGGTTAATGTTACTTACGTACGCAATATCTTGAGAATATTTAATTGCAACGATACATCTAAACTTTCCAGCGAAGCCTTCGAAGACGATTACAAGGCAGCCGAGCATGCAGTAAAACGCTAAGAGATGCAGCAACAAAGTTTTGCATCAGTGCAGAAAACAATGGCCATCCAGGAAGAAAGTAATAGCGGCAAATTGCCCAGCTTCATCGTGAGTTCATACATTCATACATTTATGACAAAAATTGTCGCTGAATAAGTATAAAATTAAGCCAGTCTTCATAATGGACTTTTTTTTTTCTGCTGCACATCTGACAAGGATTTACTCCGACGCACGCTGGGGTGCCACGGCGATCCCACTTCTTCAAACAACTGCGTCGCCGCAATGCGTTGAGCGTCTCAGTTTTCAGTCAGTCTTCCAACAACTTTTTTGTGTGGGGGAAAAAAAAAAAGAAAGAAAAAAGGACGGTTCTTATTAAAGTGGCGTCGCTTCTTTGTTGTGAAATGTCTATGAAAAGAAGAGAATTTTCAGAATTTTTGAAGGGAAAAAAAATTAGGTGTCAAAGTAGAAAAAAAAAAAGGTCTTAACAGAGCAAATTTAACAGAAAGACACTGGAAGAAATGAGATGATCAAAGCGAAAACAAATGCAAGTAAGTGATTTTTGCAAGAACAAATCCTCTATAGTAGCATTAGCGCTGGTGGATTTGAAACAGTTTTGACCTCCTGGTGTCGCCTTGGACTGAAGTTCAGCAGCACCATTAAAAGCAGACCAAATTAGATACAGTTTGGATGTTAAGTAAAAAATTTTCCACACAGGGTTATTTAGGCTTAGATTTTGTGTCTCCCTTCACAATAAACACCTTAATTTAAAACCTGCATTTTTTTGTTGTTGTTGTTTACTTGTGTGTGTTTGACGAATATTTGAAGTGGTTTAAGTGTGCCAAACATGCACCAAAAAAAAAAAGGAAAGCAGGAAGGGGCAAACATGTTTTAACACCACTGTATGTGCATGTTTAATCTAGAACATGCATATTGCGCTCTTTTTATGTGTGCTTATATATTAACCATATATCTGTATTGGGTCTGTATGCTCATACTTTCAGAATTGTATGTTTTCTGGCACTAAACTATAAACAACATCGACCTTTAACTGAAACCTGTGATCATTTTTGCTCACTTCCCATATATTCAAGAACTGCTTATGATCCTCTTTTAATTAGAACTGAAGTGTGATGTTTGCCATGTCAGCTTCATTGTGAAGTGACAACAAAACACACATCCAAACAGTCATCCACAAGGCAGCTGTGTGCAGCAGAGGTGTTGGCTAAGTTGCTAAGGAGAAGCCGTGGAGGCAGCAGCGTAGAGACACAGCAGCACCAGCACAGTGTGAACTTTGTCCCTGTGTGTGAAATCTTAATAAATTTAAGTAAACAGCTCATCTTCCCTCACATGGATCCATGCATCCCACTAACATGCGTGGCATGTATTAGACACAAGGCCCAAACAGAGTGCTTTGACACCACCAGCGGTAGAAGAAGATCAGACGCGGCAAAATCGTGAAGTTTCGGCGTTGCCAAAGTGATTTACTGATAATGATAAACATTGCTGCTGATCAACGGCGACAGAAAAAGCACTGTGTTCGTAACGTTCAAAAACTCAAATCGTCCAATTAAAATAAAAGAGAACAGATGCTCGACAACATGGCGCTGCAGTCTAGACCCTGCAGCAAACGGACAAAATCTGTCAAAGCAACATGGCATCGCGCTGCCGCGACAGACTGAACAGTGGGTGTATCATGAAATGCAATACTTTCGAAATAACATGCTTTACTTTTTTATTATTTAAAAACAATGAAAGAAGAAGGTATTAACTCTGATAATCATTTAGCAGTTTTCAATAAATTAAATGACATCAATGGCAAATCCACCACTCTGACTTCAAAGCCCACACAGTTTGGAGACAAAACCTATGAATATTAAAGATAAAAGACATAAATAAGCCACAGTTTCGCTGTGTCTTGTTTTTCGAAGCAGATCAAGTTTAACTGCTCTTTTCTTCATTTCGTTTGTCTTTCTGTTCAGTTGTCTTTCTCTTCAAGACAGTTTTGCCTCAGGGTTACGAAACTATTTGAGGTGATTTTAGGGAAAGAAAAGCTAAGCGACAAGGAAACAGTGCAAGTTGTGATGTGTGAAGACGGACGCACGCGGAGTAAACAAAGGCCCCAACAGGGCTGCTACTGCTTATAGGCATAAGATTTATGAGAAAACACTTTATGTGGAGATTTTTTTTTTTTTACATTGTATGGCAATAAACCAATATCTGATCCTTCCAAAAAAAATCTTCTTTCTTCTGCCAATTAGTTTAATGCTGGGCCTCAGTTTTTTTGTGTTACAGTTAAATCCTGATGAGTTGAACACAAATTGATTATAGCATGTGGAGAAAAGTCAGACAAGCACAATGACCCTTGCGAAGATGTTTTGCTGAGAGGAATGTGCTGACGCCTGCCTGTGCACATAAGTGTAAAAAAAAACCCTAAAAACTAAAAAATTAGGTCAGAATTGGAAGAAAAACTCCAATTTCAATGGGAAAGCTGATTTTTTAAATTATTATTATTACAGTTCAGTCATTTGCCAGTGTGGTAAATAATAGGCACTGTTGGGTGCTGGTTTGTTTGGTCTCCAAGCTAGTACTCGCAACTTTCTCCTCCTCACTGGAAAAATCACCTTCAATTTTGAGCTGGAAACTTTGCTATACCTTTCACCTTTACACATAAGATTGAAAAATAGCAATACATGTGTGTTTAATATTATTAATTGTGCTATAAAATCAATAATTATTCAAGAAAGTGTTCGCAATACACCACTGGCGTAGGAAAGGAGTCATGGTTTCCTCTAAACCCCCCACTGCTGAACCAGTTGCACTGCAAAGTCAGTTTCTTAGCAGCACTCCTCATGATTGTCCTTGACAGCGTGCAATTATCAGTCATTAGGAAACAGATGTCAGCGCCTTGGTCTAGAGCAAGATAATTGTAGATGCCATGCCCTATGTGTATGTACATTTAAAAAAAAGGAACAATTTCTAACAGCATAAAACATCCATATTAACAAGGACAAGGCTAATAAGAAGAAAAAGAACAAAAGAAATGGCCTTTTTAAAAATAACAACAAACCCTCTGTTTGATTACCTTTTCAGACAGATGAGAACAGACAGAGAAGAATGTATCCAACAACACTTTTGGATTCATTTCCCAGCAGAAACTAAACCCAAGGTAACAAATGCTTCTTTAAATTGAAAGGGTTGGGATCCCATCATCTATCTCTATTTGCTACCGCCGCATATTACTCGTTGAAAGAGAAATGGGATAAAGACAAAGGTTCGAGAAAGACAGCAGAATAAGAGTGTGCTGAGATCGATTAGGGACTCAGCGTCTTTAAATCTCCCAGAATTCCCCTCAGGCACGGACCTATCAGCTATGGTGAATTCTGATTTTGCCGCTCAGAGAGGAAGGCTTGTTCTGTCACACACCAAGGACAGTGCAAACTGCGGCTCTGCCAACAGAGAGAGGGACGGAAGGGTGGAGAGAGTGCAGGAGTGTGCTGCCGCATACCTGCGTCTGTGACGGATGTCAAATCTACCTGGTTTTACCAACACATCAAAGCAGCACATTCAAAAACAGCCAGGAGCACTTATCTCTATTATTCTTTCATGGTGCAGAGCGCAATCACTCCGGTATTCAAAACTCATAAATGGATTTTAATAGCTGGGGACATTTTATGGGTTTTATGGTACGATAAACATTAGCTTTCCTGCCTGATGATTAGTCAATAAGTGCTAGAAATGCAGCTTTCAGTGTTATTGGATTGCGCATTCAGTAATGATTCGGTGGTAATTTTTACACACTTCAGTAAACAAAACCTAATTATTTCTACAGGGATACTACATTGACGAGGTAACACCTGAGTATACGACCTCTCAAGTACAAAAAGCAGTTTTCTTGCATCGTATCACTAAATCATTATTTTTATTCTTGTAATGATAAAATAATTCATTCATAAGTGCTGCCACATACTTGCTTTGGGTCCTTCTTATGCTTTTTGGTCACTCAAGCAATTACCACAACCACCACAAGATGGCAGTGTGTCAGCTTCTTCAGTCAGCTTCCACTGCATGACCAGCTGACAGAGAATCCGTTTTCCTTTATCACAAACAGGTTTCAAGAAAGAATTAAGATCCCAGTTGGTGTTTATCAACTGCAGCCTGTACTGAATTTGCTCAAAGGGTGTGTATGTGGTTAAAACAAACAAAAAAAAGTCTGATTTTTTTTTTTTTTTTTTTTAATACTTGACAGTATTGCCTGCGATTAAGAGTGTGTTCATGTGTTTTCATCATTCCCTGATGAAATGCATATGGTCTTCCCACACACCGCCCACGCCTCCGCCAGACTTCCCACTGTTTCATGCTCTGCTCTTGGCCCCTGATGCTGCATCTCACACACACCGAAGGCTTTTCGTGCGCTTAAGGTGTATGTGCTTACAGTCTGTACGTGTGTGGTGCCATCGGCATGTGTCTTTGTGAGAGAAGAAGAAAAAAAGAGAAGGAAAAAAAAACAAAACAAAGAGGAAGACAGCAATATGCAAATCTGTATGGAAATTAGGTGAGTGAGAGTGTCTATATGCTCGCAGCTGAAGGTATAAATGGGCTTCATAATCAGAACCTTTACTTTAAACTGTGAGATTACAACAGTTTAATAGTGGAGTCTATGCTCAGGTGACCTTACTGCATACAGCCTCCATATGGACTATAATGCCTGCCAGAGAAAAATAGCTGTCATTATGATAGTCTATTAGTGCTGTTTGTTTCTCGTAGTTTTGTGCTTGACCTTACCACATTTTGAAAATATATTTCACAGAGAATGGTTCCAAACGTTCTAAAAATCACATGTAGCCTTTGTTACTGAAGTAAACTATTTAAGACTTTGTGACTGTTAGGCTTTAAATAATTTATCCGAGTTACAAAAATAACTTTTGAATAAAAGAAAAGTGTGTATTTAAATATCAACTTATGAAATTATACTTACAAATGTGTGTAAAAATGTATCCCAATATCACCAAGAAACCCAATACAAGTTATTTTTGCTGTCAAACTACAGCTTCCTTTCAGTTAATTACCACATGATTTTCTATTTCTAGTTGAAATAATCAGAAAACAGGTCAGGCTGCCCCACTGAGTTCTTCAAGCATTAGGAATGCTGAAGTGGGTCTTCATCAGTGCAGACACGCTTTTGCATAATGTATCATAAAATTTAAATCTTCCATAAAAGACACTTTTTTCTTTACTTTTTTTTTTTTGGCAATGTACCTATATAAATTGATTAAGGACCAGAATGTGTTGATAATCTGTAAAAAGAGAGACAACAGATAAAGGGCAGCATTCTATCTATTCCTGCTCTATGATCTTGCAGAAACACACTATTTGTTTTCCCTCTATCGCCTTAAGCTTTATAACTTAGCTTGTGGGTGGGAGTGCATTTTCTGTATTTCTGTTGTGTACCTCTTAAATAAAAAAACAACAACAACTTTTTGGGAGGATTATCAAATAGATTTTGGTGTTTTCAAGTCTTAAGTAGTAAATTATTTTAAAATATACTTAAAAGATGTATATTTACTTAAAATATATTTCTTGAAAGGAGGATCTTTGAGGTCATCATTCATTCCCTCATCTTTAGTAGACAGATATGATATGTGTGTTTGCGGAAAAAGTACAGTAAACCCTTGAGAGTGGTAATGGTGTTCAGTTTAAGCTGAATTTAACAAAATTAAAACAACTAAAGCTGAAAATCTTTCTATAAATTGGATACCATATTGTATCATTGGATATTAAATGAATACGTTCTTGGTGGCCTTTTCTAGATGTCAGTGCCAGATATAACAAGGTTTGTTTTTTTCCTAGTTTGTTAACCTGTGTAGTTATCTTGGTAATAATCAAGCTAATGAGTCTTATTGATATGACTGTGACTGAACTTCTTTCCAAAAATGCAAAAATGGAAAGAAAAAAATAATTTGTAGCAGAGCATCATCACTTTTCTGGTCCTTATAGGTGAAGTTCCAGCATTAAAAGCTGAGGAACTGGAGCTTAGGGTGACTGAATCCCTAGCAAAAAGATTCCTTGCATGTCTGACTTCTAAAGTCAAATCCCTGAACTACATTCTCCTTCAGCTGAACTAAGAAAACACGGTTTGAGTACTAAGAGTTCTCTACATAAGCACTATGTGAACACCATCGTTTTAAGCTTAATCTTGGGGACCAAATGACTAATTATTCAACAGTGCTTGTCAGAAGAAGAGGCAGAAATGTTTCAACACCTTTCTTTTTTTTTTGCTGCGTCATTAAAGGCATTGTTGTGTGGAATGTAATGAGGAACAGACTAAATTAATTCCACATTAACGTGAGAATGAAAACAAAATGAGGTAAACTTGAAAAGGTCTGACAACTTCAAGTCTGCAAACCGCATGGGGACTGTGCCCTCACGTGTAATCGCCCACTTTGGCATTTATATCTCTGCACATATTTCTGTCAATACATGTGCATGCTCGTGTGTGAATGTTTGCGTGAGTCTCGGTGTGTGTGTGTGTGTGTGTGTGTGTGTGCTGGCATGTCGCAGTGTGGTGCAGACCAATTAAAAAGAGGAGATTGATGACCGGGGGCTCTGAGAAGCAGCAGCAGCAGAAGCAGACAGCCGCTTCCTGCAGACAACAGGAAATGAGATGGCCTTGTTTAGCTGACGCTGCCAACACCAACACCACAGAGCCTCAAAGACAAATCACCACCTTACAGCCGCTATTGGCCTAGTCCTCCATCTTGCTACAGCATGCTCCCCACCCTCCATCTCTTTATCTCCCTCTAATTGTATCAAAGAGTGTGTCTCTCGTTAGTCTTTTCTGCAGAGCGGTAATGTGGTCAAGGTGCTCTCAGGTGTACACGGTGATGCTAGCTCAGTACTTCTATCCTTTGATTCCTAAATGCCAACTAAAGCCACCCTGAACTGCATGTCTGCTCAGGGATAAAAGAAAGGTTTGATGCTTTTTGCTCTTTATTGTCAGAAGATGATAAAAGTCTCTCACAATTGCACACAGAAGACAGGAGAAATAACTTGAAACTGCATGCTCAGCTGGTCTGAATGCAACAACATGTCATTTAACCAGTTCATCGTTTTTTATCTGCAACTTCCAGCAAATTTCCTCAAGACTGAACTGCTTAGAAGGTTAAAAAGTTCCTTTAGGAGCTCAGGTGTCCCTCAGTGTAATTTTCCCTCAGTGGAAATTGTACAAATGGTAATCGTGGGCATGAATATCGTAGTCATTTTTCGCTTTTGAAGACATATTTGAGTAGTTGAGGATAACATACTGTTATTGAAATAATTATGCAACTTTACAGTTTTACGTTAGTGTAGATTTTCTTTGGTTGACACAGTTTTAAAATGAGATATAAAGGATGCAAAAAGTATACTGTATAACTAATGTACACCATTTATACTCCTGGCTGATATAGATTTAAAGTTGAAGACGTTTGCTTCTGGTAGGTAATGAGCTGGGCATCTCGCAAAATGCAATACAACACGGGAAAAGAAATGCTGCCATCAATTTAAATATATGCAATCATCAATAATAGCTGGAAAATAATTTATTGACTTTCCAGAAATCAAAACCTTTTTATACTTGCTGATCAACTTCTTGTATTTCCTCTGATATTTTTGTCTTAAGTAATGGGGTTGGAATGTCTTCTTGCCATCAACCACTGATTCTCTATCAGCTCCCAATCAGATGTCTGAATATGCTTAACATGAAGAAACATGCCACTAAATAATTATGACGTAAAACCTACAACATATGAGGGGTATGAGTAATTCTTGGCTTTGTTGATAACAAAGTGTGCCTGTTTGTATACACTTGAGCCAGTGTGAACAATCTTTATACTGTGTTGCTGTGCATTTGAAAAATGTACCAATGCCCTGAAACCTATGCAAGAAATGCAACCCCTCCTCCCCCAACCCACAGAGAAAAATAGAGACCCTCTCCCATTTATTTTAATGGCAGTTAACAGATGTATTTTTTTGCTGCTTTCCTCATTTACCGCCTTGTGAACAGAGGATGGCTGTGGGACAAGAGGAGAGAATCAGCTTTCTCACAAGCAACATTGTGGCCATTAAGACCACAGAGAGGCAAAGATGCCTGGGTGTCACAATGGGAGTTTGCTGGGACTAAATTACTGCTTTTGTGCTCACTGTACAATATAAGTCAATACAGGCAGAGCGGCAGGTGATGGCCCTGTTTGTGACAGGGGTATGTGGGTGAAAGGCCCCTTTAATTGCTTATTTTCTAGATAACAGCCACCAATTTCTTCGCTAAGACACAATTCTATCGCCAGAGGACCAGGTGCAAACAAAAACTGCTTCAGGTCTTATTGTATTCTCCTCATGACTTCAATATTTTAAGTGTTCATCTCCTGCTTACAAAACAAGCCTGATTAAGAAGCATCACTCTAAGTGGCCTCCCACAGAGGGACGGGACTCCTTTAATAAAGTAAACCAGGAAATAAAAAGCGGAATATCAATTATTCCCAGTGAAAATGCTGACATTAGACAAATCAATCTGTCCTGTTACAAAACAGAATCCATGGGAAAAACAAAAAACAAACAAACAAAAAAAAACTAACCTCGCTGCAAAACCAAGGGAAAATGTCAGGAATTAATCAAGAACTACTTCAAGGTGACCCCTGCTGAGAGACTGCAGCTTTCCCTCAAGTATTTGGAGGGTTGCTTCTCAGAAAGAAAAAGTTATAACAGTAGAAATCAAAGCGTAAATGAATAGCCCTGTCTTCTGGCCTAATTAAATGTACTACTCAAACTAAAATGCCACAGAGGCAGCGAGAAGGCAGAGAGGAAAATAATCTGTGCCACTGCCAAACAACTGAAAATAGAGATGGATTTTCTTTTATAAAAATAAGCCATATAAGTCTTACAGATACATAGACACAGATGAAGCAAAGGCAAGAAAACGAGCGCATGAGCTGCTACCGTTGTAGACACTAGCAATATATGCGTACACTAATACGCATCGCAATCTATTCTAGGCAGAGTTGATGGGAGATGTATAAACTACTGGGCCGGGGAAGGACACTCATGGTTCAGTGAATGACTCAGCAAGCCTGAAATGGCAACTATTCCTGAGAGAGCCAAGTGTTAAGGCACTTTTCAATTCGCCTGAAAAGTACTGAGAAAAACACTTAACCTGCAAACCAACACACAAAAGGTTGCAAGCCATGACTGACATGAGTCTATTTTGGCCCAAAGGGGGGCAAATGAATGGAAAGTTGCCCTGAAGAGTGCAGCAGAGTGGAGGGCAGTTTTTTACTTTTTTTTTAAGTTTCCTGAACAATTTTAATGACGTAATTCTATACATTTCTAGAGTTGAATCAGCTCAGTCTATGTATGTATGTGTGTGTGTGTGTGTGTGTGTGTGTGCGTGTGTGTGTGTGTGTGTGTGTATAGGTGTGTATGTATGTATGTATGTATGGATGGATGGATGGACGGACGGACGGACGGACGGATATATCTGCCTCAGCTGTTGTCCGTCTCTCCACTCTCCATAGCCTCTTATTCTCTGTAACATTTCAGCCTGTCCCCTCTAATGTCATCTTTTTCCCTTACCCTGCTCCCCTTTAATTCCCATTCCTCCTTCTATTTTTGCTTCTCCTTCTGTGTTATTTCTATGTGGCACCACTTCAGTACAACTCCCTCCCTCCTTTCCAGACCTTTCCTCCACCTCTCGTCTCTTCTCTCTCAGCCCTCAGTTCCATTTAGGCCCTTCTGTTGGTGTAGGACTTTCCATCCTGTGGCATCCAGGTAGTAAATTGAAATGGTTCTGGGCGCTCCATTGAAGCCTGATTGAATTTAAAAAGAGAAAGTGCCATAAAGAGAACCGCTGGTGAGAGGTCTGTAATACACTGAAGGGCTTCCCAAACTATGACAGTGTTGACAGAGGACTAGAGGAGGAGAGGGCACAGGAGGTGAAGAAGAAAGTAAAGGAAGAAGTAAGGGAAAATCCAGGGTAGAAGGGAGAGACGGCAAGAAAATGAACAATGGAGAGAGAGAAAAACTGAAAAGAAGAAGACATATAATTGAAAACGTATAAAACTCTTCTGCAGCCTATTACCCATTGCACACAAGCAGAGACAAACACACACAGAAAAAAAACCTCACAAGTGTGTACCCTTGATAGTGACACCTCACAGAAATGCCTCAATCACGGTTTGCATGGCCTGGAGGGAACGAGGTGACAGGTCTCATATTGGAGACGGCCAACAAAATGCAATTCCAGGAAGTCAGCTCCAGGCCTGTGTGTCTGTCATACCTACAGCTCCGATAACGCACCCACACATCACATTACGCCGGCGAAACAGCCGCCCCTCGACAAGCAGGGGGCGTCAGCTGAATGAAAGTGGCAATACTTCCCCACACACCCAACGATGTTTGTGGATACATTACTGGCAAGGGGGGAAAGATGATGTTAGGGGTTAAATTATTCATTGATCCCTTCATAGCCTCTCCGAAGACGGCTTTTTGTAATGCCATGTCTTCGTCTGAGTGTGAGCCGGTGTCCACCAGAGAGGGCTCTCTAGGGGGAAAGGGAGAGAGAGAGAGAGAGAGAGAGAGAGACAGAGAGAGGCAACCTTGAGCTAGCACTGACCTTTAACTTTGAGTGTTTCACTTTAAGAAAGTGACAGGTGTGGGGGGGGCAACGTGTGTGAGTGGCGAGCTTTTATGCACTTGGCCATATGGGTAAACAGAGAGCCTGTCTATGAAATATTTCAAGTATCAAGATTACCAAAGGGCACTGAGGAGAACGGGAGAGGAAGATGACGGCAAGGGGAACGAGGAGAGTGGACAGGAAGAGTCCCCGCTGGGTACATTTCAAAGCAGACCATTGGGTTTTAAATGAATTAGCAAGATAATTAACTATAAATGATGTAAATTATTTAATACAATCCGTTAAAGGACCCGATAATTATACAATCAAACAGTAAAAGGGGTGAAATGCAGGCTGGAGTTAAATCTGCAGAAATGCCCTGTCCATGTTTAATTTAATAAGCACGAGTGTTGGGCTGTAACATAAGATGATGGAAGTGGCAGCTTGCTAATCCGTCTTATTTTGAGTTGGTGTCTACAAAAAAAATATGTAAAGTAAACAGCAGAGGCTGAGGTGAAGATG
>NW_006800098.1:183875-232841 GCF_000485575.1 Poecilia formosa
TGTATGTATGTATAAATCTGTATTGACAGTTTTGTTGCAACAATTATGGCTGCAAGTCTACTTGAAAATGTTTCCACCAACTTTTTATAACTAGTCATTCTTGCACATTTCTTTTTCAAAAGAATTTTGACTGTAAGGCAAAAAAAAAGTTTGATCCGATCTAGCCACGTCCTCTATATGTCCTGCTGCAAACTGTAAACTCAACATCTTGGCACGTTCTTTCAAAACAGATTTTTATGTTGAAACCTCTTTCATAAAGGAAAGATTAGTGGACAGCAAGACTAATAGTTCTGCCACCTGAGTAGTGGATCTGTGAAACCTCTTTAAAGCCACTAAAGGCACCTACACTGTTTCCCTTAGAGAGGCTCTATTTGCCGGCCAGTCATCACTTTATGTGGACAGTCATATTTTGGTCGATTTGCAGATGTGCTATGCTGTTTCCATTTTTTTGAATGATGGACTGAACTGTGCTCTGTGTGAAAACTTGTATTAGATCCCAACCCTGCTTTATCCTTGACCTGTGCGGTGTGCTCCAAGAGGCTGCTTTCAATTGTATTATTAAAAATAAATAAATAACTAAATCTCGTGCTATAACATGAAAAACGTGACTTGGATAAAAGTGTAAATACTTCCACATGTACTGCACTTCATCTACATGTTATAGCTTAACCTTTCAAAAATGGTCACTTGTTCAAGCCTCAACTGTGGCTGAAACATTTTCACAAATGCACTCATAAAAAGAGCTGTGAATGGAGTTCTGTGAGATACAAGGTGGTCGAGTTTGTGAAAAGAGAAGCATGGAGGTTCAGAAAACCCTACTTGACATCAGCTCTCCAATGGCGAGTCTAAAAAAAAACAACAAAAAAAAAAAAACTATAAAAAATAGTCTCAGGCTGGTAAAATGCTATTTGAAATTTTGGGTTTTAGCCTGCAGCTAGGATTGCCAGAGAATCTGCTCTTGCATTCAGTGGGAAACTCAGTCCACCACTGTGAACCCAGAAAGGATAAAGCTACCATGGGTCTTAAGGGCCCTGCAACATAACCTTGATAATAAAGAGTCCATTTAGGGAATACGTTGCAGTGTTTCAATCTGCCTTAAACTATAGTATGAAAGATGACGCAAAGATGAAAGAGATGAAAAATACAGGGTAAAAGTGCCTTAAGCACACTTGAAGGATCGTAACCGACAAATAACTCACAAATTATCCAACATTTGACATCGGTTTCCAAATCAGACGCCCCATTTTTACACTGAACACTCTTTAACAGTATTTATCCTGTCACTGAATGCCAGAAGACTGATCTGTTGTTGTGGAGCTTTGTAGCATAAAAAAAACAACAACTATTTAGCTTATTTTAAATTTAATCTGTGTGTATTTTTCATCACTTTCGAGTCTTAAATTTGAATTTCTGACATGGAAGGAAGTTTGCATTTTTTCCCCAACTGAGAACTATAATCTCACATGTAGACGCTGCTGAACAAAAACATCCACATTTTTCTGTTGCATATATGAACAGAATTGTTGAGTGAAAAAAAAAAATACTATCATATGCCAACTTTTTATGAGGGGGAAGCAACAACTGTGTTTTTTTTTTTTTTCCCTTTCTCAAAAACCTATTTACCAACATCAGCACCAAGGCTCTGAAACTGACAGTAACAACTCACTGATAAAATGAGACACAATTGATCCATTTTACCTGTCTGCATGACAGCTGGCGGCCCACTCTCTCTCCCACCCCGAGTCCGTCTTGTGGGCCGAGAAATGACAAACTAACCTAATTATCTAAGCAAGTTTTGATTATGAGAGATTCTGGTTCAACAACAAGCTGCAGGATGCAGTCACTGCCATCCCTTTATGTTGCTGAAGCTGACAGCCTCGTCTCCTGGGAGAGAGTGGAAGTTACTGTCTGTGCTGCAACATGTGGGGAACTGAGGATGAAAATGCAATGGAAAGGATTTCAATACACCCGTTTTACTGTCTGTACATTTGCTATATGCTTTTGGCATGTACTTTTGTGTTCTCTGTTTCTGAAATAAAATTATTTTAACTGTTATTATTCCGTTCTACTTAGCTGTAGTCTTCCACTCAAAGACAAGTTTAATCTGTTTTCTATAGCCACTGTGCTGAAGCAGTTGCTGGAGCTCTTATTACACAGTCAGCATTCATTCAATTAGCAGTTTAGAACAACCACCGCAGTCATGCTGATATATATTTTTGGTGTCCTACCACATAGTCAGACAGCATTTCACCAAAACAAGCTCCTGCAGAGGTATTCGTGCTAAGAGTAACAAAACCATAAAAGTTCCTTTTGGGTGAAAATGTCATCATAATAAAACAAAGCAAGTTTCTATAGTAGGGCTTTTAATGTGTCTGGTTAGTGTTGAAAGACGCAAATGTGAACCAATAATTAGCAAAACACTGGAATGAATGGTAAAAAAAAAAAGATGCCATTATGACAAAGGGGCTGCACAGTTGGCGCAGCTGGTAGAGCTGTTTGTTGCCTTGCAGCAAGAAGGTTCTGGGTTTGATTCCCGGCCCGGGGTCTTTCTGCATGGAGTTTGCATGTTCTCCCTGTGCGTGCGTGGGTTTTATCTGGGTACTCCGGTTTCCTCCCACAGTCCAAAAACATGACTGTCAGGTTAATTGGCAAATTGCCCCTAGGTGTGAGTGTGTGTCCATGGTTGTTTGTCCTCTGTGTTGCTCTGCGACAGACTGGTGACCTGTCCAGGGTGTACCCCACCTCTTGAAGGGAACATTAGCTGCAACGTTCCGGGCGAGCAACCCTCCCGACCCCACTAAGGGACAAGGGCGTAAAGAAAATGGGTGGATGGATTACGACAAAGGCTGGTTTAATATAAACTCATTTTTACAAAGGAGTGTTTTTTGAATACATTTTTTAAAGTTGCTTAAAGTTGTGGAAAAACAGCTCTGTTGGTAAACTTGTTCTACAAAATGAAGTTGTTAAAACTTATTAAGCTGGAGATATTGAATGCAGAATTTTTTTCTGGCCTTTACATTTAGTTGTTTACTCAACTGTGCCAGTGTCACTGTAAAAAACAACAAACAAACAAACAAACAAACAAAAAAAAACAGATAAATAAATATACCCGAGAGACCGGTGCAACTCTTAGCTGGTTCAAAGAAAAGCATTTAAGACAAAAAAGTAAAAGCCATTCAGCAACAACATAAATGAAAAAAGTGATACTAGCACAGGAATAATCATCTCCCTGCCTCTTATTTTCCTGTTGTTCATTTGCTATTATTCATCACATAGTTTACGCTTATTAATGCTCCGGTACAAGGCTTGGCTACGAATGCTATTCTTTTTATTTCAGTTCAATCAACAAACACCGTTTCTGAAGTGGTTTCAAAACACTTTCTGCTCTGTTGATGCCTGATCAAGTTAAAAAAAAAAGTCATAAATGCTTTGAACAATCATATTAGCAATCACTGAGTCACTGTGAATGGTGAAATTAGGATATGTTTTTGGGGCTACTGAAATAAATGATGTGGTTTGTGTCGTTGAATGGGTTTCCTTACGCGGCCAAAATTCAGAATAAAGGAGAGAAAGGAACAAACTCTCGCTGAATGAGATGTTTCTAGTGACATAACAGTGTTGAGCTCAGCTTGGAAAACCAAGCCAGCCTTAGTTTAACACTGTAGTAGAAAAATCCCCAATGAATCTATTTAACAGTGATTATGGTTTGGGAAGGCAAGCAGGTATGTGAAATTGATCTTTTCTTAAAAAACAAAAACAAAAAACATTAAGCTTTCATTGGCAGACTGTTTTTCTACGGGTTGGTTTCCTCCAATGAAAATAACGTGATCACGGAGACTTCAAGTTTAACATTTAGATGACCTTTAGACAATTATTTGTTCAGATTGTTATCAATAATTAAATTAACGGTTGTCGGCTCGGGTCTTTTTAATAGCGGGAATGTTTTATCTTTGCATGAGGACCCACGGGAGAGCAGGAGATGAGTCGGCGAAAGAAGAGAGCCAGATGAACAAAGAAGACGGTCTGAGCAATAGGATGAGATGATGAGAAACTGAAGTGAGGCAATTAATTAGGCATTAGGACCCATTATCAAGCTTTGGGGAAGCATGTATAAAACATGTCTGCAAACAGAAATCCGGTATTTTGTTCACATCATGTCGCTTAAATAAATATTATTCTGCGATAAAATGACTTTCTCAATCTTCCTATAAAAAGTTGATGCAGCTTTAACTCTCGCAGATTTATAAGAATAGAACCCGCCTGTTCAAATCTCCTTTGTACCGCACTAAGCAGATGGTGCCGTCTATGCTTTTTAAACCAGCGAGACCCAGCGGACTAAATTCATATCTCTCACATTTCTATCTTTCAGTGTAACGAAGCTTTTGCCAGCCCACATCCTGGAATGCTCTCATTACTGTACCTCGGCGCTGTTGCCAAGGGAGCCAGTGTGATATTCAATACTTCTGTTACCCATCCCTCCAACCTCATTTACACTTGACACCTGATATTTGCATAATGGCCTTGCTCCATCTCCCATCTACTGAAATCTGGGGTGGAGGTGAGGCAGATACAACGGTGCGTACGTGCTGGCGCGCTCCTGCCTGTTTGGTTGTGATGAGCAGGTATGCCGAGCAACGCCGAGGCTGTGCATATGGGCGCGTGATTGCGTTGCAGGCAGGGGTTAAATGACTTCCTTCTTAATTTAGCTCATTAAGCCCCTGGAGAGCTCGGAGAGCGCCGTATTGGTTGATTTGGGACGATTTGCGGAAATGCTGACAGAAACATGTAAATGAGAATGTTAATCAGGGATGCCGTGACCCTCATAACTCAAAAGCAGACATCAGAGTGCCAGGAAAACTGAGGGCGGATATGAATCTTTGTCCTTCTCACGATGTAAGAATTGGGACACTGGTTGGCTGCTCTGAAAATGTCACATTGCCCCAAATAGCTCAGTGCTCTGAAAACAACATTTGGATTAAATCTTGAGAAATACCAGAAAAGTGTTTTTTGTTTTTGTTTGTTTGTTTTTTTATTATTTTTATTTAAGTATGAGCTTCATTTTATTTCTGTTTCTCTCTTCACTGGAAAATTATAAATTGCCATTGATTAAGTCTACCTTCAGATTAGAACCAAAAGCTGTTATGATAGATAAAAAAAAAAAGACTCATTAAGCCAAAGGCACCGAAAGCAAACAGGCAAAAAATAAACTTCTGTTCAAAACAGAAAGTTATCCAACTTTCTAGATCTTATTTCAGAGAATGACATTAAAGACATTTTTTTTCAAACAACTATATTAAGATTTTTGCGCAGCATATTTACAGCTATGGCTGCTGTAAAGGAAGACTTGTGACAAATGGATAACCAATTTCATCACCCACACACTGAGCTAAAAGAACAGAATCTCCAGTGATCTTGTACATGCATAACCTTTTTAAATTTAAGCTGTAATGTAGCTATAGCATTACAGCATAATAGCATAATATTCAGCATAAGAGCCATGAGATGAAATAGTAAAACTTCAAAACCACACAGGTGTTATTAACGATATAATTTTAAAACTTGTGATAATAATTTTTGCTTAAAAAAAAATTAACTTTGGGGGAATGAAAAAAAAAGAAGCATTTTTAGGTTTTACTGTACACCTATGTTACAGAGAAAGATTGGGTTGTTCTGACCAGAACGCCCACGTTTGTCCTTCCAAATCCCCATACTACTGTGAAACCTTTTGAGAATACAAACATATTTTGAATATTGAAGTGTTGGAAAGGTCTAACGCATTTATGCAATCCCCTCCTAAATCTCCCCTCACTGCAATCACACGTAGATGAAAATGTTCAAAAACACAGCAGAACCTCTCTCCTACAGCTATTATCTTTGCATATTCTCCAAATAACAGGGACAGAATATGCTTCTTATAAAGTACCAATTTGTCGCAAATGCTATACTGTACACGACCCCCCTCCCCCCCATATCCCTTATTATATTATTATTCTCCCCCATATCCCTTCAAGCCAGAAAGCTGGTAAACTGGAGCTGAGTGAAATGTCGTACTTGGCAAATTGCATTTGAAACCAAGGGGGAATAAATACTACAGATAAAGACTGCTCTAATGTGCTCGGATCCATTAGAAATCTCATATTCACACATAGCAGAAATCACATTACAAGATGCCCCTAATGTTATTTCTCAGGGTTTTTCCTGTAGAATCTTCTGCAAGGCTGAGACACTAACATCAAACAAAATGGATTTTTGCTCGTTTTTCTTTTTCTTTTTCCCCTCACCTCTCTTCTGTTGTTCATTCCCTTTTATAGTTTGTTCTGGTAGAAATCCCACTAAAGTCATTACTGCTGTAGATGCTTGTTCTGCTTTGTGTGGATGTAATAAATCAAGAAAAAACGGGTTTTTTTTATGATGAGACCCCCCCACCTCCCGCCACATGCCTGGTACAGAGCTGCTTCCTCCACTGGTGAAACTGTTTCTTTATAAAGCAACAATGCTAAAGCAATTAAATCAATCCGGGCACAGGGTGGCATTTTTTTTCCCCACCAGAAAGAAAAATGTTGTAAAACATTTATTTTTAACATGTCATGAGGAATATTCATTTATGAAAGTACAAAAAAAAACAATCCCATCCCAGAACAAAAACACATTTCAAAAGCATGTAGGAAAAGGTGTCATGTTAAAACACTGAAAACAAGAAAAAACTTTTTCTTGCGCATGTACAAAAATCTGGATTTCGTTTCTTCGGCTTCTAATTCCTTAAACCAAAGGTAAGGGAATTATAAAGTGTTAAGAATACCAACAAACATTGCCAGAAAATCGTCGTCATTCTGCTATAAAGCTGCAGATGAATGTACAATGTTTTTATATTCACACAATATTTAGATATGAATCGCAACGTTTTGACTTTTAAAGCTCCTTGTTTTGGCTTTCATTAAGAACTGGCGCTGCATAAATAAGCTGAACAGAAAACTGTATATTTTTCTCATGAGTACAATACAATTAAACAAATTACAGTAAAAAAAACCCCTCAAAACACAAAATCTTTTTGTTATCTTATTCACTTGTATAATGAATGTGTGTGTGTGTGTTGGGGGGGATAAATGTCGATTCTAAATTAGTAAGTGTGAACGCCGTTTAGAGTTTGTCTATTTAGCCACAAATATACTGAATGTTGCAGTTAGCTGATACCATCTATCTTTGAAAATAATTAACCGTCCACAAAGATAGATTTACTTATATAACCACCAATTAGGAAGTAAATAATCCTTTCAGAGGGAGTTGGGAGAATTTTAATGAGGTTTAATGACTTGTTGATTGGTTGGTGGGTTTTGTTTAGAGAGGTACACAGAGCAGATGGGCTGGAGAGAGCTTAAACACAAAATGCCTTCATATTATTCTTCCGTCATCCATACGCCTCTAATACTTGGAGAATGTTATGTTTTACAATACCAGAGCATGCAAATATGTGTGTGTGTGTGTGTGTGTGTGTGTGTGTGTGTGTGTGTGAGTGAGCCGCGCAGTGGGTCGAGGTATGTGTGCATGTATGCTTATCTGGAGCTCCATTCAGCAATCAACCAATACCTCCCCCCTACCCCACTTCAACACACACCCACGCACACACAGGGCTACTTCAGAAGCCCAGGCCCCAGACAGGGTGAGCAGATCAATCAATTACATCTCTGCTCCAGCAATCAAACAAGGTTATTATCAGGCAGCAGCTCACCGACCTGGAAAGGCCTGGCCAATCAAAGGCTGCTGTGATGTGGGGACTGGCACTCGCTCATGTGACAGTAACGCAGAGTGGCAGGTCATGTTGTCAAAGGAAAGAAAGATGGGAAAGGGAAAAGACGGGCAGCGGAGGCTGAATTCAAAGGGAAAGAACACAAGGACGTGCGGGAGACAATAACAAAAGAATTTCTGTAAATCACCTCATCTCTTGCACAGTAAAAGCTGTGCTGCAGAGTTGCCGTGTATCATTTCTCTAGATTTCGGTGTTTTTAATGAGAGGTAGAGTGCTGTCATGCTTCTCATCTTTGTGAGGGTTAGGTCGTACATCAGAAAAATGAAGGAAGTGGCAGAGAAGGTAGACAGAGGTTTGACAAAAAAAACATTTTCCTGTGCTTTCTCTCTGTGGCTCAGTAATTCTCTTGGCTGCGTCTCCCACCGGCATTCATTCGAAGAGCATTAAGGGCATTCTGTCCTCCCACTTCTGTCCTTTCATAGTTTCAGCTCGGAGGAAGAGCGTTAGGCTTGATTAATGTAGAATAGTAGAAATGAGGATTTTCCATTTCATAAAATTTCCCTTTTGGTAACAAACTATCCTGTTATACAGATTACTAAAATCTCAAAAAAACAAAAACTTAATCCCCTTTAAAAGCAGCCACCAGGAGCCAATAAGGCACTATGGGAAATGACACTGAAGCGAACAGCATTATGTTGGGTTACCGTTTGTCCAAGCACAATTTCAACCTCTAATCTGACCAGTCAACTATTCCCAGCATCCACTATTTTCCCCACGTAAACCTTCAACCCTCCCGGAACCTATAAGCCGACTTCATAAGAAGTCCACTGCTGAGACTAGACCCCCTTAAGCTACGACTGACGACTGCTTGCTTAAGGTGTCTGTTGGACCCGTTGCCCAGGGAACCCAGTCTGATTCCATTATGGGATAGATAAACACAATCAATGAGTTTATCCACCTTCAATACTCGGAGAAAAGACCCCCACAATGATGGATCTAATCTCTTGCACAATATCTAGTGTTTGTGTGTGTGTGTGTGTGTGTGTGTGTGTGTGTGTGTGTGTGTGTGTGCGCGCGCTAGAGTTTAGATATACGTCATACCCACAGTGTTTATCTGAATCTCCATGCAGGATTGTGCCAGTAAGACAGCAGAAGAGGAAGAACTCTGCAGCTCACAAGAAAGTGGCTGAAGCTGCACTTTTGAAAGTGATTAAAAAAAAAAAAAACAGTGCTAGTATGTACATCACGGTGGAAGATGGACCTGAAAACCGTAAAAGACTTTAACATATAGTGTAAGTCGTGATCAGCGGGGAACAGTTGGCATGTTCATGCCAAAATTGTGTTGTGTGTCGTAGTCAAATCAAAGATTTCATTTCAAATTCAATACAGTGGACATGGAGCCGCAGCCGTCCGTTAAATGCTAAAAATCCGCAAATACTTGAATGCGCACAGCAGAAAGCATCTTAGTACTACTTCTGCTCATCCAGCCAATCAGTGCAAAAGGAAAGTAGATGGTCCATTGATCCATTCTTATTTAACTCCCTGAAACACCCACAAATTAGGTTATTTGTTGGATTTAACAGTCTTTCACAAGGTTCTATAAATCACAATGACAGTTCTCAGTATTTCGACGTATAATTTAGCGTGAGATGGGCTTTGTAAGTAAATACTAAGTTCTGAACACTATGATGTCCTTGAGTAAAACACCACAGTTTCTCAATATTTGGGTATTTATTGATGGGTCTTTCATACGTGAATTAAACATAAAGCTGTAAACTGATCAAATTAAATGTTGCAATAGTGAGGAGCCTTCCAAGATACCAACAAAAGACAATGACTATATTGTTAGCCTTTCATGGGTGAACCAAGGTTGGACGAAAGAAAAAAAAAAGTCAATGTTTGTTGTTTAACTACAAACTTTCTGTAGCCTTGCTGTTCTTGTCCCTTCATTCTGCTTTTCTTTCCATCATCTTTGCTGTTTTATTTCTGTCTATCCCTCTTCAACCTTTCCAGGGTAAAACCCACCCTTTCTTGAATCCGCACTACATTTTTAAGAGTTGCTGGTGAAAAAAAAAAAGAGAGAGAGAGAGAAATAGAAGTACTGTTTACTGAGGAAAATCCTCAGAGCGAGTGAGAAAAGATTAGAAAGGAGAGCAAGGGCTGGCCGAGCAAAGCTTTATGTGCACGTATGTGTGAGCAGGACTTAAGGGTAGGCCATCCAGGATGCATTTTAATAGCCTACCATACAGACATCTCTCAGAGCCTGATGACAGATGTTGAGGGAAAATGTGTCCTGCGTTAGTAATTAAAAGGCACTTGTCTGAAATGAAAACAGAGGCCCAACAACAAACAACTCAGGCATTCCAGCTTCACTGCAGAGAGCACACTTTTATGTTTGAGGTAAGTGATGAGGAGGGAGTCGCAGATAAACTGTTAAATCGGCAATTTATTTCAAAAAGATGTTCTAACCGACTAATATATTATTTTATGGAATATATTTACAGATTTCCGTTGGGGATTTTTTGAAAAACAGATAGTGACACCAGTTTAACGGATGTAGAAACTGATTTGTGATTTGATGTTTGCATGTTCTCTCTGTGCATGTGTGGGTTCTCTCTGGGTACTCTGGCTTCGTCATACAGTCCAAAAAGCATAACTATTACAATACTTGGCATCTCTCCTTAGGTAGGGGTTTGTGTGTGTGTGTGTATGACAGAGTAGTTGTGAATGCCAGTGTTTACAACCTGCGCAGAACATGGCGATCGGCATTCCTGTCAGCTACAAACAGGGAACCGAGGCTACAAATTGCACAGGCTCACCCAAATTGGACAGTAATAGACTAGGAAATATGCCATGTCTGGCTAGTCTTGATTTCAGCTGCAACATTCAGTTAGCAGGGTCATTGATTAAACACGACTCTGTCCGTGTCCATCTCTTCTACAGCAATATTTTATCCATCATCTGACGGTTAAACCCAGGTGAACAATTCATCATCATGTCACAAAACTCAATCTCAAAACTCTTTTAATCTTCAGGAATCCACTGTACTCCAACGGCCCTCGCAGTCGTCAGATCTCAAACCAATAAATACCTTTGGAATGTGAAGGAACAGGAGATTTGCATCATAGATGTGCCGGACCAATCCGCAGCAACAGCAGCATGATGAAACACCACGCAGTTGCGCATACTTGGCGTTATGTCAAAACAGGCTAGAGTCCTCTAAGGAATGTTTCTGACACACTGTGAAATCAGTGGACTGAATGTAGAGAGTGTCGGTAACAAAATAAATCAATAATAACAGAAACGTATATGCAATTCATTTCGGACCAGTAGGATTCTCAATAAGCCTACACATCGCTACCCTCTATTCAGTTCAAAATAAGGTCACATCATTAAGCCTTTTCACGTGAAGGCTATGTCAACAAAAAAAAAAAGAAAAAAAAAGTGAAAAATAATTTAAAAAAAATAAATTTCCAAGTGCACAGTGTAACAAAACACCTAGAGAGGAAAACCTTGTTTAGTTTATTACATGTATTTTACGTCTGCTCTTAGTCCTTTCTTGGCATATGTGCACTACAGAAGAAGGGGAGTCGATAATTATGTGAAATTAGTGCAGAATCACTGTGCGTGTCATTTTCACAGCAGGCTACACCGGTGAGAGGCAGAGCCTTTCTGTCCCTTTTCTCAAATCTCTCCTCCATCCACTCCCATCGCTTGTCCCATTGTGCTTCTCTTTACACCCCCCACAGGCACCTTGTCAATCTCCCAACCTCTGACTCTTTCCCTACACACTCACACTTTTAAATCCATGCATGGATGGACACTTGCATCAGGTGTAACTTCACGTATCAGTTTAATTTCAGATGTGAAACCAAATAGGAGGACAGAAATGAAGGCTTTGCAGCAGGAAAATTAAAGTTTCTTTTAAAAATTATTTTATACAAGACCAGTTGTCATGTTTCGACAATGTGTTGAATGGAAACATTAAAGACATGGAGAACCTAGATTATGTAGTGTACTATGTATTCAGAGTTATTTAAATATGCCTAAACATAAATCTAATCGCTTTCCTTTGGTCTAATTAACATCACTATAAATTATTTTTGGAAATCATCGAATCATTGGAGGTAATATGATTAAATAGACCACATACCTTTATTAAAATAAATGACATGAAAATTGTAATTTGGGTGCGATAAAGAAATGCCGAGTGCGTACTTTGAGAAATCTACGCTGTTTACATTGACGGTTCAATATTGTATACCTGACTATGTATCAGGTGTTCTGTGAAGAAGTGAAAAGAACAGAACAACTGTGCGTGTCTTCCAAGCTGGGAAAAATTCCTGACAACAAAACCACAATCAATATCAAAAGTAGAAAAAACTGGGCCCTAACGTTGGGTAGAAGTTTTACAAGTAAAACAAATCAAAACTTGAACACTCTTAACCAAAAAAAAAACAAAAAAAAGCATCAAAAATATAAGCGGAGATGAGCTGTCAGGTTCTTTAAGGAAGAATGTGTTTAGAGTGGCACCCAGTTGCTATTGCTCCAGCCACTGTACAAAGTTGCCGTTGCAAAAGCTTTCAAAAGATGAAGGCAAAACAAAAACAAAAACTAGAAAATCACTGCTTTGCTTCGAACAGTACTGAAGGCTATGCTGCTCTAAAGAAAAAAAGGCCACCCGCTGCTGCTGCACAGCTGCAGTCAGCTCTCTGCTGATGTGTCTGCTTGGAGGATACACTGCTGACTTCACCTGTGTGCGCTGGGCATTAAAACGCATCCCTCTTTCCAGCTCAGCAGACGCACAGCCTTAGATGTGTGTTTTAAAGTGCGTCAAGAGGAGAATCGGCATGATGTCATTCTTTTTTTCTTTTTCTTTTCCTGCCTGAAGCGTGCAGTCCTCAGCAAAATAATAGAACTGTGAAAGTGATTTGTTGACTCTCACTGTAATGATCCAACTAAAATTAAAGTAAAATTATAAAATTATGTAAAAATTTGAACACTGCTCAAAAGTGTTCACCCCCCTGAAATGTTTCCCTTTTTTGCCAGACTCAACTGTTTCGGATAAAACTGATTTCAATAATGGATAAATAGTTAAATAGTTTTTTCCGGAGAACCAAGCCGGTTTGGATAGGTGCTCTACTGAATTAAATCAGAATTAGCAAAATCTGAAACATTTAAGTGTGACAAAAACAGAAGACTTTTCTCACAGAACCGTAGCTGAAAACTTTCTTGGCCATTTCAGTTTAAAAAGTCGGAAACACAAACGGGCATATTTAAAAAACACACACACACGCGCGCACGCACACACTCACATAAATGCTTACAGTCGTATTTAACTACATATTGCATTACCACTTTAAAAAATTATGAAGGTCACTGGCTGAGAAATCTCTTTGCTGGCAGTGAGCATGCATATTCGTTCCTCGTCACTCTTCGGATTGTTAACAGGGGAAGATTGGAAGCCCGCAGAAACTTTTCAAAATGCCAGCTTCGTCCGGAGATGCAAATACCACCCAAATGTCAGCAGAAGACCCCACAAGTCAAACTAAATTGGCTGCTAGAAGCACAAACACTTCCTTATGCGCCATATTTGTGTGCACACCACTTTAAAGACAGAGCAGTGAACTGGAGAGGCACCGATCAGGCTTTTCCTGGCCGATATGTTTGTATGGTTTTCTTAACTGCTGATTCCCATTATAACATTTTTTTTTCTATTTAAAGTAAATAATGTAGTACAGTTTGAAACGAGAGTGCATCGTGCTGTTGGTGGATACTTGTGATCCATCAAAAATGCCATAATTTCTTACTTTTGATGCATGCTGTGGATTGGGTGAAAATAATCTGAATTTCTGGTATTTGGTCTGCTGAAAATTCCCCAGTTCTGATGTCTGGTTGATTACACAATGTATTCAAAGCATAGTTATTTCAGACAACCATACAGAATCACAGTAACAGTAATTGCAGAAAATAAAATAAAATAAAATAAAAAAGCAGCTTCAAACACTGATCAATCTTATAAGTCCACTCCAGCTCCTTTCTCTATAATGAATCCATGTTCCAGCATTCAGCCAAAGGGAGGAGGTGATGGCAGCGGGCAGATCAAAGCAACCCGGATGTCCCTTGCCACCTCAAAGTGCTTCCAAGGGAGCCTGAGACCGTCCAAAGTCAGGTGGGATATATAAACCTCCGAGCATCTTCTATACTAAGAAGGCAAAATAAGATTTGTGAACATATAAAAATGAAAAGCGTGGCATCACTCAATTTTAGGATCGAGAAGTTAACACAGCCCCTAAAAAACATTTGCAATCAAACATTAAGACTAGACTGTTTTATCTCCCACGCACTGATACTAATCTTTTGACCCCCAGCAGCTTTTGCCATTAATGCTGCCATGAGTGGCATGACTGGCTGCAGGAGACACGGTGATCCATCAGCGGAGTGCCACAGCTTCGCCATTAGAAAATCATCTGGAAGCAACAGCGCTCCATTGGCACTAAAGGCCCGGAGAAACCAGGTGGAAGAGAGAGAAAGAGGAAGAAAGGAGAGCGCCTCGTGTTCAAGCTCAGTTTGCTTTGATTGATATGAACCATTACAGACAACACGGGAGAAGCAGGAAGGGAGCTAGTCACCGTTTTATTTTTGGTCATTTATTCAGACAAAAGCTCGGAGATAGCAATGTTAATATGGTCTGAATGTCAGAAGGGAAAAAACAAAAGTACAAAGCGTTGGAGCGTGGAGGCAGTTTTCAATGCTTTAGAAACATGACATTACCAACACTCCATAAAGACGGGGAGACGCAAACACCAAACGGTAGCTTCTATGAACTCATTTCAAAATATGTTGGGGAAGAAAATAAACATTTCTGCAGTCATTTTTTTTGCAGCCTTGTGATTAAAAAAAAAAAAAAAAAAAAAAAACATTGCTGAGAAACTATTGGAATTTCTGAAAGTATAAAACAACCATAATTTCTCCCAGACTGGAGCTTCATGGTAAATCCTGCCTCATGGGGCGAGGATCATCACGAGCATGGTGATGGATCATCCTACAACTAGACAGCAGGAGCTTGTTAATGAACTGAAGGCACATGGGACCAGAGTCCAGCACAGCACTGGTAACAAACTATATTGTATAAGACTGGAATTAAGAAGGCCCCTTCTGTAAAAGCAACCAGGTCCCACTAAGTTTGCCGCAGAGCATTGGTCATTTAGAGAAGGTGGTGTTGTCAAGAGACCACAATGTGTCTCAGGTAGGTCTGAAGAAATTGAAATGCTGAATTTAGAACAAAAAAAGATCCAAACACATAAGCATGGAGGTGGAAGCATTATGCTTTTGGCTTTTTTTTTCTTTTCTGCTAATAGTAAAAGATGGCTTTAACGCACTGGAAAGCCACTGGTCACTCGTGTGTCATAAACTATTTAAAGAAAACCTTTCGTCCCTCAACCAGAAGACTAAAAATGGAACTTGGTCATTTTCAAGCTTGAGTCAAGATTAGAGGCACAGAAAGGTATTGGAGTAAGTGGCCTTAACAGCCAATGTTCAAACATAAAGCCTACAGACAAAAACAGGTTCATGTTTTGAGTTGCTAAGCAGCAGACACAAAGCTTCTTTAGAAAAAGCAGATTTCTCAATCAGGTATTAAATCTTTTTTATTCTGGATTTTTGGTTTATATTTTCTCTCTTTCCAAACTATCAAAAATAAAAAAAAAATACATATTTTAAGTGTGCCAAAATAGAAATCCAGCAGTGGACGACTTAAGTGTTTCCCTAACTCTACATAAAAAACTTGGTTCTTAATCTTCTTCTTCTTAATCTAAACAGATAACGTGTGTTCAATGACTATTAATCAATTAGACCAAAGCAGTATGGCTGCTGTCACTATAACTCAAGCAAAAGGAGATGTGAGATGGTTATAGTTACTGAAATGCAATCTGTTTCTGGCCTAATTTGATTCAATTCATTTAGAAGCCCATTCCACGATTTAGCAGTAGAGAAATACAACTATCATATATATATTTTTTGTACTTTTAAATAGTATGTTTATTCACCATCTGGTACAATAAAACCTTTGTTAACCTGCCAAACTACAGCAAATTAGAGTAGCAAAATCCATTTTTATGCATTATAAAAATACAGCATGCTATAAAAAAAATCATATGCATGTTTGGCTGTCTGTGGAGGAAAGCAACATCCCATTATAATGGATCCCAAAAGGTAATGCGTCACTGTCTGAACGCCAATTCAATCAAAGGGTTTCGGTATTAGATTTACTCTACTCTACTGGGAGTATCACACTGTCCACAAAACTACCAGATATACAGAATATTAACACAAAAAACAGACCTTCAGATGAAAACAATCTAGACGGAAAATAAAGCAGGACTGGCAGTCAATCCCAATTTAAGAGTTGTACGGAAGAACAGACGTGACACACGTCGTTTGAAATCTTTGATGTATGATACTCTGTTTAACGCAGAACAGCCAAAATCAATAGCTGGTCACTGAGAGGCTGCGTAATATCATTAGTTTTACATTTTAGTGGTACTGAGTCATGTCCCAGGCATCACAGGTCTTAAGTATCTTGACCATCCTTCTCTGTCAGACCAGCAATACAAAAGAGACACTTCACACAAGGAGGCAACTTGTACGAATAATGAGTACAGTCTAAAAATATCTTTGGTTAAGAACACAATTTTATCATTTAGACTTTACTGCTAAATTCTCTATTTTCTCTCCTAAACCTTTTCAGTTATTGCTTTTATTTATTATTTTTTGCTGGTTGTGTGTTTAAAAAAAAATCAACAACAAAATCACAAACATGTTCAGATTCTCTTCTTTTTTTTTTGGCGGGAAATATAGGGAACTGCTCTTTGATTTACCTTAGAAGAGGCTGGAAGATCACGGTGATGTTCCTCGCTCCCGGCTTACACACAAACTTCATTTCTCCACCTTCGATCAGGTTGTCATCAGCACCACCTGAAGCACAGGAAACAGAGGAGTTACTTAAGAATATCAAAACAGGCAACAGTGAAACCATCAATAAAGTTGAAGTGAAAGTTAGTTTGATCTCGATAAGACTCTTTTAATAACCATTTCATTATAAAACTCTGGCTTTTAGAAATACAAACTGTTTCCCCTGTTCTATTTGTTCCACATGTTTGGAAAAAATCCCAACACAATTCTGAATACTTAGCTTTTATATATATATATATATATATCTAAACACATCAAGACTTTATCCACTCATTTTGTTTTGTAAGGCAGGGTGCAGCACTATAGTGTAAGTTTTTTGAAGACATTCAGTAATTAGAACTAAAAAGTAGCTAAAATTAAATAAAACAGACATCTGTTCATCTATAGATGAAACATAAAATCTAATCTGGGTCCTTTATATAGGTTCACTTAGGTCTATACCTGTTGTTAGGTGACTAGTCCTTCAATAAATGTTAGTTGAGAGTAACTAAAACGCAAGCGATGTTTGGTGGGTCTCATTTTACAGTAAAATGCGATAGAACCACCTTAGACGCATTAAACACAATGCTTACCCTAACGGAGAATAGTCTTCCTCTGCTGTGGACAAAGATAACTGTGATAGGCAGCGGGTTTTAGCCTCAGACCACTGGCAATAATCAATACTTTTAATCAAACCTACATTAGTTTAAAAAACAATGATTCAAAAGATTTAATCGTTGCAGGCGGTACAGTACACCCAAAGCAGACGCATCACTTAATCAGCATGGCTCTCCATCACAGATCTAATTGCATCTTACATGCTCAGTCCCCTTCACGCCCCTGCGTCAGTGTGTGGGTGAACCCTACAGCCAACAGGGTTAATCAGAAAATCATTGCCAAGTAACATCCTGGGGGTGGGTGAGCCTACTGCAGACAGGGGAAAAGGTGAGATCACAGGGGAGACAAAGGACACCAAAGCTCATTACCTTCACTCATCCAGAAGTAATCAATAGATTTGACAGAGAAAGAAATTGCCACTTGTTGTCGATATGGCCGAACACAGAGTGAAAACGACCGTCTGTGTGTATGTGGGCTCACACTAATGTTTTCAGACAATATCACGCTTGAGCACAGGCACATGTGTTTACATATAAGTTCATCGAACGGGAGCGCGAAAGCTAAAAGGTGAGCAGCAATACTCCATTTGCTATTGTTGACAATTACGTTCGCGTTGCGTAGTAAGATTGGACTCAGAAAACTGGAACAAAGGGGCAAAAACTGACGCATCGATGGGTTTTCAATATTTTTTTTCTTCTGGTTTTGTCGATTTTCAGAAGAAATGTAAATATCAAACCAAGGTGGTTTGAGTAAAGAAGCAGTTTTTCAGAAAATAATTTCACTTATTGAGTAAAACAAAACATCATGATCAGAAAAATACAGAAAAAATGGCAGCCCGCTGCCACAGAAACACAAAGAACTCGTGCTAAGTAACACCAAACACCAATTTAGCAGAAAAGACACCAGCGAGAGCTGTGAATCAACACCAGTCCTGGCCAAAAAGAACACAAAGGCCTGTCTAATGTTTGCTAAAAAGAACACCCAGATCTTTCCCCACTTTTTGAAATATGCTTTGAGGACTAACCAGACAAAATGGAACTTCTTGGCATCACGAGAAAAAACATAAAATGTGACACAGATGTGTGACAAATGATAGAACCGTGAGTTCTGCTTTATACAAACCATTGATGGTAGCTGTTGTAGAGGAGACACAGTCAGTTGGGTTAAGGAGCAGTTACTTTTTAATGCAAGACTAGGTTGGTTTGGATTGTCTTTTTTTTTTGCATTTGGTAAATAGGATAATTTTAGAACTTCATTTTGTATTTACTCAAGTTATTTCTGTCAAAATTTGTTTGATGTCTTAAATTGTTTATGCTACAAATTAGCAAAAAAAAAAAAAAAGAAAAAAGAATAACTCTGTAAGGGGGTCAATTACTTTTCCACTGCAGAAAAAGTAAAGCTAAATTGTATATATTTCTTTTGTCTGTGTGCATGTGTTTCTCATTCTGCTGTTTCCATTTGTTTCATTGCCATGTTTCCATGATGAATATAGGCCTTGTGAAGCTCATGTGCTTTAATACAAAGACACCAACAGTAGAGATGTGCTCAGTGTTACCTGCCTTGCCTTGTATTCAAATGCATATCAGTGCATTGTTCTTTGTGCTGAGCTCCTTAATACATTTCTAATGGAACAAGTTTTATTTGACAAGTGTGGCAGACAACACGCTCCGTACTTTCATTAAAATGACAAGAGAAGCTTTCATTCCTGTCCCTTGCTCTTCAGTCAAGGGTTTCTGAATCTGATCTGTTGCCGTGAAATTTCACCACACGGTGAGCCCGCTTTCTTGTTGCTAAGTGCAGACAAAGATGTGGTCCGATTCACTCAAACTTTGCCTTTCTCCATCACACTATCCATTCATCCTACCTTCATCCAATTCAATTAAGACTCAATTACAGACTCCTAAACAAAGCTGCCGCCAACGCGCTCGTTCCTCCTTGCCTCATCATACCCTCTGCTTTTGTTTTTCCCACTCACCGATCACTTGGTGTCGAAACTTTTTTGTTTTGTACGTCTCTAACTTGCAGAAATTCAAGTTGCCATGAATAAAAATCAACATGTCACACACTCTGGGGGAAGATGGCGTTACTTGTTTGCTCCAAGAGCCACATCCAACTGGAAACTGGAAACGACACACAAACACACGCTGCGAACAGTCTAGCGTTTATGCATTCCCAAATGACGGCGACCAATTTAATTTCATGCTCTAAACATCTGCATCCGTGTCAGACAAAGGAGCGAGGCAGAGACCTCATTGATCCGACGGGTCTGGGACCAGCTGCCAACAGGGCATGGCGCTGATGAATATTAATTAGAGGCGTTTTATTATGCATGGCACTTTTCAGAGCTGCCAAGACGTGACAGGGTGGCTCCGGTTTTTAGGTCAGGATGCCACCAAACTCCAGCCAGTCCTGTCTCGACACAGCGCACTAAAAAGTTTGATTTTTGTGCGCGAGGGAGCCAGTGTGACCGAATCTGTGTACTTGGGTTGTGTGTTTGCGCCCATGTGTGTCTCCCGAGATGTAGTCTGATTGAGGATTAGCGAGGGGAGCGTGTGGAGGTGGCATGGCGCTCAGTGAGAAGGCAAGTGAGATGTGGGCAGGAAGAGGTGACAAATTCTAATGTAGCCAAATCTGCCTGAAATCCCCCACGAGGGCCACAGCTCTTTCTGCAACACCTGTCCATACACCCAAGTAGACGTGTCACACAGCAATCCATTATGACACCCCCGCGTTACAGAGGCGCAACAAAAAGAACGGTACACACGGTCAGTGACTTTAAATACACACGTATGGCAGAAATCCACTCATAAGGAATGTGACACGCGGTCAAACAAAAAAACAAAAAAAAAAGCAACGCCAACACAAGCTAAAACCCACTCCCACACACAGCGACACCCATCGAGACTCCTGCGGTGTCTAACCATGCACTCCCCAGCCCACAGCTAATCAAGTCAGGCAGTGACTTAGTGAAATTGCATTAGCTACACTTTCCTGGGTTTGATGAGAAACAGTCTGATCCTGTGATGAATTTCAGCCCTCCCCAGTTTTAGACGAGGAACGGATGAACTTGTGATTCCTCCTTTAACAGACTTCCACGTCCCCCGTGTCTGTGTACATTAATAAAAGTCTGCATAAGGGGCGAGATGAGTAAAGCCACAATGCCAGGCAGAGGACAGGTTGTGATCCTCATGCTGCGAGTGCTTTTAATGCAAAATTAGGTGGAAAAAAGCTGTCGGCTAAGTATGGAATGTGAGTTTATCTTTGTTAGTACATCTAGTAAAATCATGCCTTGCAAAGATAGCTACACTAACTATTTACATATAGTTTTACATCCAAAAACTTCAATACATTTTTGTTCTGATTGGGAAGCAAAGTTAATCTCAGGGTAGAAAAATTGCATGGTTTTCCAATTTTTGCACAAATAATCTAAAAAGTGTCTTTGCTGTGATTCCAGTTTGAAAACTTTAGGGGTGTGTATCTACCAGCTTTGCACATCTAGAGACTGAAACTTTCCCCTGTTTGACTTTACATGAAACCTCAAATGCTCAGATTGGATAGAGAGGCTCTGTAACCAAAAATTGTAAGGTCCTGTCTCAGATTTAGTTGTATTTACATCTGGATTTTGACTAGGACTGGCCTTCCACAGCATGATGCAGCCACCACCGTGGATGGAAAATATGTTCAGGATGACATGCAGTGTAGTATACCTGTGGAAAAACATTGTTTTGCAACACAGTCGTGATGTGACAAAATGCAAAACCGCTCAGGCAGAATGAATAGTTTTTCGAGGCATAATGCATTTTTATTAAACGTCTACAACAGTTTTGAGCACAAAATGTTTTACATGACCTCACTGTAGCCTCAGAAATGTTCCTCAAATACTCCCTCCAGTTGGCATATTCTAATCCCACCAACACTGTTTCACTTTGAACAAGATACAATGCATGAAATTATTAATATTTATTCTTTGTGCTGCTGTCATACCAGCACTGACAGATGTGAATTCATAGAAATCAGAACCCCCGAGATGCGTTGTGTGCAACAGTGACACTTTCAATAATTAATATCACTCAATTTACACCTGAATTTATTTATACTATAACTTATTTATGCATTGTATTCTCAGCTGTGAGGTGGATTTGATCTCGAGGTTGGCGGAGCAAATACCATTCCATCAAATTAATTTTAATAATAGAAGACTCTCGTTATGCCCCAATCAGACATGGAGAAGGTTTGAGTGGAAGAGGATGCCTGAAATTGACCAGAGATTCATGAATTATTGACACAGGAACCTATCTTATTAATTGAGCAGGTCTCAGTTCTGTGAATAAACAGCCGCCTGAAAGTGAGCATGCACATTTAAATGCAGCTGATTTGTACGGAGAGAATGTGGCCTGAATTGATCACGCCAAAACTAATTTTCATAGCTTAAAAGCTACAGGTAAATGAGACTGTTCAGGGTGAAAATTGAATTATCCTATATTTAGATATATTCCCAACTATTTGGACAATTTTGATTTAAATGTGCAGAGCTTGCAAACACCAGATTGGGGGATGAGGGGGACAAGAACTGCCTCGTCTTTGCTTCTGCAAACGTTAAAATTGGATGAACAAAGTATAAAAGTATTAATTCTGCAGAAACCAGCTGATCATATGTTACCATATACATTTGGGTGCTTGTAGAAATAATTGATTCCCACTTTTCTATGTTCAGTTTGTATTTTAAAGAAGTTACAACATTTTTGCAGCAGCAGGTATAAGGTCGATTAGAACAAGGAACAAGTTGAATGTAAAAGTCAATTTGGTTTACAGGCAGTTGAATCAGGTGCAAAAATATATTCAGTAAGCCACAGGTTAACAGATGGAATCACACGACAAAGTTCAATGTCACTTGTTGTTCAAGGCTCATTAAAAAGAAACAGAGGAGGTCTATTAATTAAGATGAAGAACTGTAGCAAAAATGAAGAACCGTCTACATCTCTTCAGGTTGGGTGTTTGAAGACATTGTCTACGCTCTGCAGGGCAGACAAAGGGAGAGAGGGATCAAAAACAATGTTTTGAGTCTTTGAAATGACCCTCACATGTGGCTTTAAAATCGTTAAGTGCTGCTTTTATGTTTGAAATAAAAACTGTGCAGAGTGGTGGAGGTTATAAATATTTCATAGTAGCCCGTGCCTCAAAAGCAACAGCAATTTCTTGAAATCAGAGCTTTCAGCAGAGATAATCTTCAACAACAAATAATTGTGGTTCAAAACTTTGAAAGCGTCTATTTGTATGTTCTGTTCATTATGTGACTTGTGTGCATCATGGCTGTTTACAGATTTGTTGAAATTAATCCAGGAATAAATATCAGGTTGAGTTAGTAATAACACTACAGGAAAGACAGAACGGCTTAAATAAAAAGAAAACGAATAAACACATTCTATTAGACGTGTTAAAAGTGGTCACCACATGTCTGAACATAAAAAGGGGTAATAAACGTAATGCTTACAGTATATGTGGTGCTTTTATCTAAATTGCTTTTGGCGAGTAAATTTAATTCCTCCTATGGAGCCCACCATCACCAACTTGCCACGGAGATCCCAACACGATTCAACACTCTTTTGTTCTTGATATAACAGTGAAGTAAGCAGAAAGTCAAGGTGTAGGTGAACGCCTTTGAAGATACGGGAGAAACAACCACCCGGAAAACTAAGTGCCATCACATCTTTGATTAGGCCCAGCAGGGAATCAGGCGGCTTCAGTGCACTCCTCTACATTACTGGAAGGACCTGTTGCATGCTGGGTAAGCCAGAGGTGTGACTGTGTATTCAACAGCTCGGCTGTTACAGCGTGGATGTCAAAGTCTGCACAGCCGCCAGTTCCAAACGCCCTTCTTCCAGCAGTCTTTCCCTCCTCCCTCCATCCATTTTTCATTTGTTCTTCTCCAATCAGCTAGTGTGAGATTAAAAGTAAACACAGGGGTGGCAGGCAAAGCCAGCAATTATGACAGGTCCAATGCTGATTAAAATTAGCCCCAGGCTTTGAAAATAAACCAGGTTTCTTCTTACTGATTAAATGTCTGCACCGAGTAAACTATTATAACCCACTCCTTTTCTCCCTGTGTTGTCCTTTGCATCTCTTTGCCTGTTTTGGATTGAGATTACATTTCCCACTGTGTGTAACTGAACAAATCACAGATTTTGCCCTTGTCAGTGATTTCACCCAAAGAGGGTTTCAAGTGTGGTTAAGTCTGTACATGTAATGGAGCTCAGATGAATAATTGTTTCTAAAAAAGAACAAAATTGATCATAGTCATAAGTTTTATTTTTAGTTATTAGTATTTAGATCCAACCCTCCGTTTCAGATTTTGACACATTTGGACCCCCCCCCCCACCGAGGACCATAAGACATAAGATAGAAAATGTGACGCATATTCTTCAATAGATGGTTGAAGTTTGTTTGCAACAAAAATTAAGGTAATACCACTTTATCCTATCGACATGTAGCAATGTGAGTTCCTCCAGCGAGTCCTAGATGATTTCAACACCATACAAATCTAATAAAAAAAAGACATTTTAATATACTTGATCAGTTAAATAGTCCAAACTTTCTATAATCAGCACACTTCTGCATGTTCTTTAGTTTCTACAAACCACACAGCGATGAGTTTCTGATTCATCTACTGACATACTCGGATGAAATGAATACCAAATTGATTCATGTAATGATTTTGGTATCCGTGTGTGTCCCTATCTCATGCTGTGCCAAACTGGCACTTTTCTACTTTGCTTGTTAGCTTTCACCATATAAGGAAGCAGATGAATGAACGATTATTTCAGAGCAATTTCAACCAAAGTTGAGACGCGGACTGCAGACACTTCAGCTGAATAAGAAATCTTTGACAAGTCTTCAATGCAAAGCTCTGGACAGTCTGTCTATACTTGAGATGAGTGATTGTGTGTGTGTGTGTGTGTGTGTGTGTGTGTGTGTGTGTGTGTGTGTGTGTGTGCGGTGCCTCTGACTCTACTAACAAGATCTCTCTCTAGTAGGTGCTGAACTTTAAGTTACCACTACTGACACGTTTTAAACCTTCATTGGTAACTCTTGTTACTCTGATATTTATCTGCGATTTAGAAAGTTTTTGACCTTACCTAAAGTCAGAACCGTCTGTCGTTGCAGTATCAGCTTTGAGATACTTGACCATCAACGGGCCAAATGCAAACAACAATCCAGAGTTTGTATAATTATGAATTACTGAACTATTTCTTGTGCTTAAGCCAAAAAATTTCCTAATGGTTGTAGTGTGTTAACTATGACGTTATTCACTGTCCTTTTGGTTCAGAATTACAGCACTTTATCCATATTTGGGATCTTTTCTTTTTTCTTTTTTTTCTTTTTAAGGACAACCATGTGAATGGTGTGAACGTTCAACCATTCCTTAGGATCTTACTCTAGTAGATGTCATTAGTTGTTAGATGTAAAGTAAAAGAATCATGACCTAAAACAACTCATGGTTTTGCATGTCTCAAAAAATATAAATAAAACATTTGCAAAAACTATCAAACAAGAAAAGGGGTGCCACATGGCTCGTCGGGGAGAGGCTAGAGCCCTTGATTCCCAGCCCCAGGCCATTTGCTGCATCTCTTCCTCTTCTGCCTCTGTCCTTCTCCTGTTCAGCTTCTGTTGAATAAAGGCCACTAGTGCTGCAAAACCTTTAAAAATGCGGAAACAAAACTGCTGTAATAGCCATCTTAATGACACTTATACCAATACCAAACCCCCCAGGTTTATGAAATAGTGGCATCCAAAGCACAAGCCAAAGAACAAATTTAATTTGGGAGATTTTGAGGTGCTGCAAAACAAAAAAAAAAACAACAACTAATTTTTAGGTTACACACCAAACAATTCCATCAGTTTAATCAATGCCTCCACAGTTGTGTAAATATCTGGGGGCTGGTTATTTAAATCTCTAAAATAATATCCATCCTCTTGCTTTATCTCACTAAAACTACAGCATGTTTGATGAGTTACTCTACAGTCAGAAACCAACACTGTTGTTAAAAGTTAATTTTCCATACTTTTCCCAAGCGCCGCTCGAATTTCAGCAAACAAAACAACTGTAATTGAATAACGGAGCCCACAGCACACGATGATTTAACAACGTGTGCATCTATGTGCACGCATCTCTGATATTGTTTTAAGCATTATCTTATTACATCTATTTACAGCCAAATTGAACATGATGAGCCAGAACAAACAGAATAACTGCTGCTAGACAAGACATGCTGTATTGTGTGTGTGTGTGCGTGTCTTTTTTTTTTTTCGCAACACAAAGATCTGCAGTCCCTATTCTGAGTAATGGTGTGCCAGGAAAAAAAAAAATGCACTTTGCATCTTACATATTCACCCAGTTATGCTCCAGTTGAAGACAGAGAATACAAAACAAAAAGGCACAGAAGACTGAATAGACATCATGTTTCTTCAGATGTTCTTGTAGCATATTGACTCATTTCATGCATGCATGTGGAAAAACCTTTGATCAGAAACCCCACAACATCTACTGATGTGATATCGTAATTGCTAATGATCCGCAAGAAATGAATGGTACTTTCAAATGGAAAATAAGAAAAAATATCATACTGATAATTTGGTATGATTCTGCCAAGACAGAAAAAAATATTTCCCTTTTGAGGAGGTCAATTACAACCACAAAAATATGCTTAACTGTTTATTTCTTGCACGTAGTGGTAATGTTTCGAAAAAAGAGTATAAAACGGCAGTTTTAGTTTAAAATATAAAAGCTTAATCAGTTCTGCCTATTAAATCATTAACACACAACAATGAATGCTTTCCGCAAGCTTAGGGCGTTAGGATTTAAGTTTCTTGCAATGGGAAACGGTTTTAAGAGGATGACACACAACTGTGTGTCTAGATTTTACTTACCACCTACCCGAGGTCAGCAAAATTGCAAGCCATATTAAAAATGTATTGTAATAGCAAAACGAAGGAAAATGAAAGAGACAGAAAAGTGTTTGTTCATCCTGGTATCCCACAATAATGTCGTACTCTCATCTTTTCTAAGTCAGCAGCCAAACACCCATCCCTACTTAGCGGAAATTATACAAGAGAAAAAAATAATGAGAGCCAAGGGGAGCATCAATAGTAGCAAAGTAGACTTCCTTGATGTTCTAGCATCCTAATCCTATAATAACCATTGACATTTCCTGCCGACAATTTTCAATTCTATCTAATGCATTTATGAATATAATGAATTATAATCGCAAGGTCAATGGAAGTCGTGTATCGATCCCCCCCAAAAGAAAGATCAATGATTATCCTTGAAATCTGCTTAGAAGTATAAAAAAAAAGTTACAGGAAAAGACAAAGCTGACAAGACAGCCTATTGAATCCAGAGCAAGAATTAAAGGTAATTGAAGCGCATCCATAAAATAACAGCGCAGTCTATAAAGGTGTCATGTTTGTTCACCTCAGAATGAGTGACACGGGGTAGACAACGAAAGGTCCGAGCTCGCATTACTTTCCCCACCGAGCGATGCCGGCGCCCAGCGGTGTGGCATCACACATCACCTGGAAGAAACATCGTGTCTGGTACGACACCTTCCGAACGCGAACATGCACACTTATGCGAGGCACATGCCTTTTAACATCTGCCGGCCTCACCTGTAATAGCCTGCTCACTGTCGCCTCCACCCCTGCATCTCCCACTAGACACTTTTCCATTTGCACCTCTTCTCCCACTGTCCTCAATTGGGCTGTACAAATCAGCTTGACAACGAACGCCACTTCTGGTCTCCTCTCTCCTCTCCCCCTCCCTTTCTCCATGTTCAGTGTTCTGTCATGGGGATATGGGGCTATTATACATAAACAAGAAGTCCCTAATACAGGACAGGCTTTTTCTTTTTTCTTTTTTTTTGATTCTACAACTAGACCTACTATTAGGTATTAAAGAATGACTAGAAAGAGAGCTGTTTGTAGCTAGATTGCTCGCTCAGGGAGACCCAGCCAGACTGTTCTCTTTGCCAGACTCGCTGGGAACAAGTCAATTTGAATATCAAAAGGGAAAACAGGGAATGTGTGAAATAGATTTTGAACCAAACTGATTATGAATACGTCTTGCAAGTGAAGAGGCAATGAAAGCTGGGAGCGTTGGGAATAGGACTTTTGTGCACGCGCTCCCAGGAAAAATTTGTAAGTCCAATATGTGCATGTTTGTTTATGTGCAAAAGTGCAATGACAGGCGGACTGCGGGCTGCTATCAAAAGGGGAGGGGTTGTCACTTCAAACGTGCCCTGGGGCAAGGCAATATTGTACAAAACACAATGAAGGTTCAGGACACAAAGAGGAATAAAATATATAAAAAAAAGGCAATAAATGCATTACAGGGCACTGTAAGACTGCAGCAGTTATTAGGATATATTCACACTTCACCTCCCAGATGACCGCTGAGGCCTACACACAGCAGAAAGGCAATAAAAAAGGAGAGGCCAAACATCTGAAAGTATGGAGGCAGCAGGGACATGCAGAGGAAGATGGGGGAATGGTAACACGTCTATAGATGGGGAAACGTGTTATTTTCATCATTTATTCATGGAGATTGTGATTGAATCTGGATCTGTACTCTGCAAAGGACACACATGCACATCCAACACAGTATATACACATTCATTTACACACAGACAGCCATGGGAGCGGGTGTATGCAACGCCAACACACACACGCACATGCATGCAAACTCTCCGCCTTGCAGCTTCAATACATACATTCAGATCACAAATTCCAGATGTGGCCACATATGGAGCTGTAATGAAGTCTTTAGATGAAGCACTGGACTAATTGAAGCATACACAATGAGGAGTGCAATTAAGTCTCCCTGTGCGTTTGCATGTGTACTTGGAGCATGTGAATGAAGGCCTGTGCAGCTTTATGTGTGTGTGTGTAAAAATGATAGATGGGAGGCCCCTACGACACTCAGGAGAAATGAATTACATACATTACAGATTAATTTCAAAGCCATTAGAGCTGTGAGAATGCAAAAACAATAGCATGACTATATTAATACGACTGCTTCGTTTCTCAGTTACAGAAACCCGTGGCAACTTCTGCGAGAGGAAAAGGCAATCGTCGGTGAACAATTTTAGCAGCACCGCATCTTTTCTACGTCACTTTTTGACATCGTGCAGTCTTTGAAATTGTTTGACATGCAAAGCAATTTGTTTTTCTATATGAAATAAGATTATCTCACGGGAAAAAAAACAAGTTAATTGCTTTACTATAGTTGAATATTTCAATAACAATATAGATTACAATGAACCCTCATTTCCCGAGCTGTTTTCTTTCTTTACCTTTCCCTTGTGGACTTCAGAATATCACCACTGGAAAAAAAAAAAAAAAAAAAAAAATATATATATATATATCCCCCAGTGTGGCCATCGAAGGCAGTAAAAATCTCTCCTACAGGCAAAACATAACATGGCATGCACAATTTGTAAGGCTAATGCTTGAAATATAATATTCAACTAAATTTTGCCTTCCAGCAATCTTTTGCAATTGCAGTATAGCAAACTCTTGACATCACGAACCCCTGATATTGCAAAGAAGATTACAATTTAGTATTATAATTCACACCGAGAGAAAACCATCCATGTATAGAAGTAATTATGTGGTAAAAGGAGTTCACGCCTATGGAGAACAGCTACAGGCGCAGTTTACTACTTTAGCATTATAAAGCTGGCCTTAGCAGGGGGTTTCCCACGTAGTTTTGAACCTTTGAGCCTCAACTAAAAAGTTTGACTTTTTTTTTATTTCAGCTTGAAATTTGGTCTATGGAAATAAGGTCATTTTCAAACCCTTTTACAGTCTCGTAGTGGCATGACAAGATCTTATGGCTTTAACAGTTCTCATCAGAAAGTCTGTCTTGTTAAGCTTATGTTTCAGTTGAGCTGAGTTTATATAAACCCTGGATTTGAGCGAGTGCTTTTAACTCACAAATCTAGGTTTGAGCCACACACACACACGCACAGATCACATCTTTGAAATGTACGTTTCACTTTATGATTATTCACTTGTGTCTGTAGCATAACCCCCCCAAAATATATTAAAGTTTGGATCTGTAACCTAAATGTAAACACGTTTAAAGTGAGTGAATAAATCTGCTGGTGGTTTGCTGTTCTATTGAAGAAATTCGCATTTTCGCCCAACATAAAAGTAGCTGGTGCTCAATCTAAATAATTTTGCGGTCTACTATGTTAGTCACTGTTTTTATGCATTTAATATTAGGGCATAAGTGGATGCAAGTGGAGAAAAAGTACAGGAGCAGAGGCAAAAAGCCTTCAAGGCTAAGTTTCTTGGTGTTTGAGTTAATAACTGCAGTGAGTTGAAGTAGACCACTGGAGGAAAAAAAGAAACGACTTTAAGGAAACACCAGGCAGGAGACACACATGACTAATCTTTAAGTGTAGAGTAATCCCAAAGCCGAAAGTATTCATCAACTCAATCTCTATTTTCTAACTCTTTTCCTCTCCCTCCCTGCCCACTAAGTTTAATTTAAAAGGAGGGGAAAAGTCCCTTTCCACAAAGTCTCAATACATATTTTTTTAATTTCTTCCCTCTGAAGTCTCTTAATGGCTTCTTCACTGGACCCTGATGAAAACAATGACTTTTAACCTTCCTCCTGCTCCTTCCCTCCCACCATCCGTCTCTCCGCTCCCTCCATCACAGTCGACTTATTTCACTTTCTAAATGATTTCTTACTCTTTCAATCTCTTTTCAGCCATTCAGGCCGAGGCTCGGGCTCACAGACGGTGCTACACATTGTGACAGGTGAAATGAAAGCCAAGAGGAATCTCATCTTCTTATAAGCGCTCCGAGGCATTCAGTCAGTCAAAAAAAAGAAAAAAAAATGTAGTTTTCTACCTTCTTTCTCAGGCGCTGACAGATGGAAGGGGGGAAAAAATGAGGCTTTATGTGGAAACTATTTAGAGTTTTCCTTTATCCACAGTTCATCAATGCTGCTCTTCTAGTTTATATTTACATTCTCGCCACTTTTCCTGTTACAGAAGGAGATAAAGGATGCATTGCAATGTCTGCCGTGACTGGACCTGCGATTAGCTAATCACCCAAAAGCTAATTACGCTTTGGTGAAAATGTATTTGTTCCTTTAGAGCTTTGTTCTGGTTTCCTTTGTTGCCACACTTTAGAACATCAAACAAAGCATAATGGTGGACATAGATAACATGACTGAACACAGTACAGAAGTTTACAATAATTTAATTCATTAAAGTGAAAAAAAGAAAGTATTCATACCAACCAGAGTCTATATTTTATATAGTTTGGGGGGGGGGGATAAGAATCAATAAGACAAAAGTAGAACATTTTCAAAGGGGTCAGTCCACAAAAATCTGGCCTAAAACTAAAATAATATATCAATCATCAAACAAAAGTGGTGGTAGTATGATGGTCTGGGGTTGCTTTGCTACTTCGGGACCTGGACAACTTACCATATTTAACAAAACCATCAATTTTGATGCTCACAAAAAAAGCAAGAATCTCTGAAAATACATTTGTGATGGTAAAACGAATGAACATTGAAGCAAACCAACAAGCCCACCTCTGAATGGCACACTTAAAAGTCAATACAATGAAGGTTTCGGAGTGGTGTAGTCAAAGCATAGTCTTAAATCTAACTTAGTTCATCTTAAATAAGCTGTTCATGCTTGAAAAACTCTGCCATGCGAGAAAATCTGTAGTGGGCTAAATACATTTTTTTACGGCTCTGTATTTGTGCAGATCTTTTTTTTTTTTTACCCATCAACAAATCAACAAGGAATTGGATAAGAAAAAAAAGTAAGGCAGCAGACAGCAAACATCGCCATCAGGCATCGCTGATTGAAACCTCAAGGTCACAGGCAGACGCACAGAGAGGCAGAGGAGAGGAAAAAAACAGAAGAGGTACGGGCAGCAGCACCATTCGGGCTCTCCAGGGTCCAGCTGTGTAGCTCACTTACTGAGCTATTTTGTGCGTGTGAATGTGTGAGCGAGAGCTTTTTAAGGGCTTCTCCCTGTAGGCGGATTCTGCAAAGTCACCCTGTTCTCTGCATCTCGTCAATCTCTTTCTCTATCGCTGCTTGGCGCTCCACACTCCTGTTGTCTGCCTTCTTTTTTTTTTTTTTTTTTTTTCCTAAGTGCAACTCCTCGAACTGTGACATGCCCTTTCTCTCTCTGAGCACCATTACTCCCTCCTCTTTCATACTTCCAATTCCAACTCTTCACCTCAATCAGCATCTGAGTGAATCCGTCCACCTTTACAAACCGTGACCAAGCCCCACCACTTTTAACTACTTGGTTCTTCCAGTGCACTATACACAGAAATCTTACCGTTTTACAACCCGAGATTCACCTCTGCTGTCCTTTTATCGTCTCTGTTTTCACCAATATTTCCACAGTCATCTTATTCCATTTAGATTGCTTCCCCGCATCTTTATCTTGGCATCAAGTTTTAAACTCTGCAACCTCACCGTGCACTCCTCAGTTCGTCTACCAGTCCTCCTTCCTCACCTTGTAATTCTCCGCTTTTGCTGTAGAGTTCTCGTCTTTGTTCCCTCAGGTAGGCACTCATGCTGATTGCGTGGGACGACGACTCAAACCTGCAAATAAAAACAAAGGATCCGGTAATAATTAGGAACGTAACTTGAGGTTGAGAGGAATTGGAAAGAATTTCAGGGCTGATATTCATCAATTTGTTGACAATTCTACTCATTTAAAAGATAAATAGCTATGCCACATTATGAGATGAAACTGGAAATAATATTTATTTGATATCAAAGATATTTTAGCTACTTGGCAGTGTTTTGTTTTTCTTATGCATTTTGATGCTAAGTATTATGTTGTAACAATGTGCCATCTTAACCACCTTCTTGCTTTAAAAAAGCAAGAGTAATCTCAAAGGACCTCTTGATTTATTAAAGGTCAAAACTAAAGCTTAACATCGATGTATTATTTGCACAGATACTTTTGTTTTGTTTTGCAATAACAACAGCTTTCTAAAATAATGGTAGGCAAAAGGTCAATTTGAAAGTGTTAACCTAATCAGGCTTATTCCCAACTAACTAAAACGGTCGCACTCTGTTGTCTACAAAAGGTCATGATGACATGACCTTAAAGATTTCTTGATTTAGGCTCAAAACATCTGACTTTAAATCTTTGACCATATCGTTACATATGAGAACCTGCATGATCTTTCAAGCCAAGAAAGGGATTCTTACTTGAACAGTGACTGTTTGGCACGCTGGGGTTTTTTCTTGGCGAAGAAGGCGGCAAACTCACTGCCGGTGCTGGCATAGGAGAGCTGAGCCGACTGCTCAGTGGAACTGCGGCTGTTCTTCACATCCAGATACTCCATCAGCAGAACCTTAAATGCACAGAGTGTGGTCTGTTAAAGGTAAAATAAAGGCAGGAAAACATTTCCTGTTTTGCTTTTGTTACGTTTGAGGGAAACAGGAACTTGTCCTTCAGCTGTGTGACATAAGCTCTTGTGCTTCTGACAAAAATTAAAGAAAGAAAGTAATTTGGATAACCACAAAACTTCTGACAAATTTTTGGTTAAGTCCAACAAATCAGTTTTTTTTTAGCCTTTTAAGTATGTCAAGTATTTCAAGAACTTTAGCTTTTGACATATATTTCTGTATTGATACAGGGGGTGGTGGGGGTGATGCAGAGATGCAGCCTAACTGATGCTATTGCTTTAATGGAAAATCATATTTCATGATAAAAAGAAAACCTTGAGAGAAATAGTAACCCACCGACATATTATGCCTCAATCCTATTATGTACCCTAAAAAAAGATCTCAACCCTAAGATAGAAAGAGTCTGCAGACATGACAGGAACAGTCTTTTTTTTTCCCCATTTCAGTTCCTTGATCTGTCTGCGTGATCAATGCTAAAATCCATCAGCGTCTGATCATGCTTCATAAAAATCTTATCAACTTCTAACAATAGTCTGAAATAAGCACATCGAAACTCTGTCCAGACCCCCGAAAAAAAAAGTTCACTTCCTCCATCATTCTATCTGTACATTCCCTCCGTTTCTTTCATTTGCTCTCATTTTTCAAAGTCTCTTTAAGCTTCAACTCTCATTTCTCACATTTCTATTTTTTCCCCTCCAAGTTTCTCGCTCCGTCTTCCCTCGGTTCGTATTTGCCTCTCTCTCGCCCACCCTTCATTCCTCTCACTGCGAATGCATATGTTCCAAAATAGCCTCCCATATCTAATAGCTTCATAATTTATCAGGGCCATTTAGCCTGTGTGTGTCTAATTCTGAAAGCGCAGTGTGGGTCAGCCCAGAATGGGACAGGAGTAATGGCTGAGCAGATGGAGATCCATCCCGACCATAATGATGTAATTAACGCTGTGCAGAGCATTCCCTGTCATGCATGGGAAAGCCTTCCATGCTAGGGTTGATATCTGATCCAACACAAAGTAGCAACCATATAAAGTGAACAATGTAATGCAAGCAGTTTTCTTTCAGAGCTTCCGATAAGTTGATAAAAATATATATATACATCTTTTAAGGGAGGGTTAAAACTATCAAGTCAACTCTAGAAACTTTTAAGGGATCTCGTATCAAGTTAAATCAGTCTGGACTCTTTGCAAGTGTTTACAAATTTAATAACGCGTGTTAATTCACGATCTTTTACCAATTAATCACTCCCCAACACAGTTCCCTAATCACAACACCCGAGCTTGCCGCCATATCACGCTTGCCGACCCAAAACTTGCAGCAGCGAGGTGACCACTTGCCACTGGCCCTGTGCTGCAGCTAATCCCATCAGTGTATTAATTACTAATGATGAGCTGACGGAGCGAACCCCCCTCAAGCCCCCTCCCAACTTGCTTGCAAGCTAACACCCAAGCGGACTTAATGAAATGCCATTGCTGGGCTGATGAAGGGGCTCCGACCCCCTCTTAAATTGCATTAGCCCAGAGTCAGAGTGAAAATTAACTGGACCGTTAGGACACAGGGAGTGATGGGAGGCAGATGATAAAAATGATGGAGGGAATTAGAGACAGAGAGATAATGATGGGAAAATAATTGTTTTATGGAAAAATCGTTTTAACCAAAACTCACGATAGAGATCCCGTAGGTAAAAATGAACCAACTCCTTTGAGACTCTTTGTTATTTTTCTTTAATAATCAAATCCTGCCACAGTTATATTCTTTAGGACCGAAATAAACTCTTCAATTATGAACTGATCTGGTTACAAAGTTCCAGCTACATGTTGCGTCTAAGCCTATAAGGAAGATATGGGCTTAACACATTTTAATATGCTGCAGTGAGTAATTAAAAACATGCTGTCTTGATGTTATTTGTGTTTGAAGAAAAGAACATCTAACTTGATTGTTGTCACATCAGTATTTGTTTGGGTCCGCCTTGTCTTCATTTTGCTTTCTTATCAATTTTTGGGAAACAACATTTTTTTTTAACGTCGGTTTTGTCCCATATTTTTCCACATTTCTTGATGACAGTATTATCTGTGTACCATGGTGAAATACACAATTGCAGAAATATTCTTCCACCCTTCTCCTGACTGATGCCTTGCACACTAAAGAGAAACAATGAATGTGGAAACAAGTTTCTGTCACTAATTCTAACATTCACCTTTGAAAAATTCCAACGTTAATATTATTCAAGAAAAAAAGTAAAAATTAGGAGGTACAGAACTTAAACTGACTGAACACAATGGTGAACCTGGATAGAAATGCTATTATAATCTAAAGCTGAGGGTTGAATGAGAATGCATAAAAAAAGATAAGAAATTCAAAAACAGTGCGAAGAAAAGATAAAGACAAGATCAGCAACGTGATTGTGGTTACCAAAACAAAGAGTTGCTTCAGTGACTGCAAGAACACAATACAAAGACACAGCTACACACACACACATACACACAAGTAAACAAATTCAATTGTCCACATTGATAATTAGTAATTGGTCCCAGAGCCCAGTTCCAAATGGGTGCCTGTTCTAATTTAGTTAAACCCCTGGAGCTTTGATAAGGTCTTACGCAAGCAGCACAAGCACCGAAGACCTTGAAATGAGGATTCACAAACATTACACAACTGTTGTCTTTGAACTCTCTTCTTCTCTTTACACCCAAAATTTAACACGCTTTTTACATTTCTGCCCTGTTAAAGCAGCCAAGGGTGAGAATCGGTGAAAAGAAAAAGCATATTGCATCACATCTGCAATGCTTCTAATTTAGTTGCATCCTGATAAGTATCCTCGCATCTATTAATTAGATCTGATGACTTTCATTAAAAGGTCAGAGAGAGTTGATTAATAAAACAGCAGAGGAAGAAAGAAACCAGCTAAATTCACTAAAAATTAAAAGTCACGAAGCAACAAATAATAATAATAAAAAAAAACAAGCATGTAATCATGTAGAACATGTGCAAATTTATCCCGGCAAATTAGATGGCTAAGAGCAAGGGCTCAAAAGTGCATGTTTGAGTGCGCGCGCGTACGCGTGTGTTTGTGTGAGACGGGCCACAAATAAAAATAACACATCTCTCTGCAGGGCTTCCTTTACAATCATTTCCACCAAAACTATTCAATCAAACTCGTTGTGCAAACGAATTGCTTGGGTCGCGTCCCAAGCTCAAATCAGTCCGCTGCCTGAGTGCAAAGTTAAATTAAAATGGAGAGAAGCTTAATGGAAGTCTGCCGCTGTAAATCATTAGCAGCAGCACCCCCCTGCCCCCCCCCACCCATCTATCCGTTCACCGCTAAAATGCCCCGATGCTTTCATTCACGAAGCAAGTGCGTACTCACCTTTTATTAGGCCCCAACAGCCAAAGAATTAGAGCAATTAGGAGAACATTGCTCAAAGCTTTGCAGGTGAGCACTTGACATAGGGCAAACCCAGCAGTCGGTTGGCTGAAATTGAAGGCGGATATATCATTTTGTTTTCACATATTTCCTGCTCCCATCCATCTCTGTGTTCAAGAAGTCTTAAAAGCAGCTGAGAACAATTTCCACTTTGTTCCTTTCTCAAGGCTTAACAGAAATCGTCCGTTTTCTCGCTAAATCCCTTGGCAAGCGTCTTGTCACTAAACATATTGACTGATATCCCCGGCTGCTAGCTTGAAGTTTAAAGCTGCAAGTGTCCTTGGCCGTCAAAGAGGAGCTCTGTATACATCCTGTATTGATTGTGCTCCAGAAACTTCAATAACCTTCACGAGTTGTGACGGAGCTCCAGCAGCAAACGCTCTCTCAGCACCGGTCTCCTGCTAAAGCAGCAGGGGCTCCCACCTGGAGCCGGCTGCAAGCAGTCGATCTTCTGAAGGCTACCTTGTTGACCGGAGGGAACGGAGAGGAAGGTGTGGAAGCTGAAAACTTCTCTCCTTGATACAACCCCGACAAGTTCTGTGGCCACGCAGGATTATTGTTCAAAACAAAGGAGACACATTGATTTTTGTTGCACTGTTAAGTTACTAAGTTTATTAGTGGCAGAGTTTTCCTCAACAAATTCTCTGCACTACTGTCAAAGTTATATATAGAGGTACAGATACGTCCCGAACAAAGCTTGTTTTAATCACCAACAATCTTCTGGATGGATATTTGAACCATCTTCTCAGTATTTGTTAAGTTTCTAAAAGAATTTGTTGACTATTCCTTACACTTTGAACTGGCTATTAATCAGGGATGCAAAAAATAATAATAATCATGTGGCCGTAGGGGACACTGAAGTTCAAGAAATAGAAAACGGGTTAGGATAACAACCAGTAACCATAAAGGAAGGAAGAACTGAAAACTGCTGGAACCACCGGCGTTACTGTCGACAGCGAGGAAGCTTCATAGACTCAACTTTAGCAATATTTCACTTTCGGCGATAATGACGCATTGCACCAAATTATAAAAATTGTAGGATCAACTCTAGATGGACTTCTGAAAGTGCTTAGACTCGGCAGTTTTTGATGAGAGTAAAATCTAAAAATCCAGAATTGTGGCAGCATGGCAGCTCTGTTGTGTTGGTTGTGATTTGTTCTTTTTGTTGACTTTAGTTCATGATTCCTTCATGATGCATTGCTTGCTTGGACAATTGTTCCCCAAGTGGATGCTGTGCAGCTGAAAGGGTTCATGCCCTTACTTATTTTTACTTTCAGATAGTTTTATGATGCATAACCATGGCAACAAGTTGATTTTTTTTATTTTTTTTTAATGAGTCTTGATTCTTCTACAAGCATCTGACAAAGCCTGCAGCAACTTTTATTTAGTAGATGAGAAGTGGTGGTGGTGGTGGATCGAGGAGTTGCTGAGAAGAAAGAAACCTTAAAACAGCACCACTTCACTGCACTCCAGCAACATATAAACATGATAATGCTCTGGAGGACAGGATGAACATGACATTTTGATTAAAATGTCGGCCAAGAACATGGTAGCAATGTCTGTACTTCATATCCAATTAATAGAGGCTTATTGTCTTCTTGATTCTCTCTGCCACTTCAATTTGCTTTATTTTCTTGTCAGTTGAGGAGGCAAAAAGTCAAAAAAATAAATAAAAAAATCTCAAAGCCTCTTGCATATGTTGACACAAACATGACACAGCCTTTTGTGTCGAGTAATCTGTGTTGACAAAGGGATTAATTTATGAAGCAGATTTAGATTAAACCGAAGGCTCTCCTCTCTTCCACACGGCGCGTAAACAGAGGAGCATTACCAGACATACGAGAGAAAACACAACTGAGCATCTACTGGAAATTTAGAGAGGTAATTGCAATAAAACAATATTCGCAGAAACCATCAAAAGCACTCTTGTCAGTAAATGTTAATAAACATTTCAAGGTCTAATCTGAACTCGATATTACAAGAATCGCCTCTTTCAGAAGCCAGATCCTCGGGATCCGTCCGTATTTTCGGATGCAGTTTCAAAAGTCCCTCTGCGTGCATAAGAAGCCCCTCATTAAAAGTGAGATTTGCACTCTGGTCACATCCCAAGAGCAGACAATGGACGTGGCATGCAGGCAAATAGCCACAAATCCTTGCAGCGTCCGCAAATGGCAACCTAATTAACAAACTTCCAGGCATCAGACCAAACTGTAGACAAGGTGAAAGGGTGATGGACAGGAGCAGCCACAGACACCTTACTCTAGATAAAGACTGGGCCATCTTAATTATGAATCCATGTTCAGGTTTGTGAACTGTGATCTTTAAATAAGCCGGTGGCCAATTATCTGACAGCTTGCAACTTCTAACGTAACTGTGAAGAAATGCAGACGTTTCTTTGCAAATCATTTCACTTAAATATCATCTTATTAGAAGTGCGAGGCCGCCTTGGCAAGTAAACAATACGCCTGAAAAGAAGAAAAAGACAACAAAAAGAAGGGTGGTGTGGTGCTGCATGCTTAGAGATGTAAATTCATTGATCCCGCAGATAATCAATAGGCATACTCACAAATTCAACAGAGAGCGATTTGGAAAAATTGCGCAGTGGCTTTAAAGTACACCTTCCTCCATCAAGACCACTGATTACCCCGCAGTTTTTTATGCTTCGGATCAATACTTCCACACTTAAACGACACAACCCGCAGAAGTATCTTGGGCCTTTCTGAGCAAGGATTAGAACTGCTACATGAATCCTGACTTTCAAAAGCGTGTTTACTCCACTCCACTCTCTAAACCTACCGGGCCACAGTCGCACACTGATGAAAGTCGCTTCTCTGCCAAGGCCTTGTAGCTGTGTGCACCCTATGTTTCTGTCAGCTCCTGCAATCGTCTGCTAGTATGTCATGTGTAAAGGTCAACCTGGTTTCTGCATCTCTCCATGTGAAGTGGGGTGGGGGGGAGAAAATAACACCTATCAAAGGTTTCTGTGGATGTCAAATACAAGAAATGCAATGAGAAGCAAGAGTCATGCAGGGATATAAATATGTTTTGTAAATGGGGGCTTGGTAGGGGTAGTCAGCGAGTAAATAGATGTAGAGTGCGTTTTCTGTGAGAATTAAAAAAAGAGCACAGCCCTATTTATACTTGACACCTTTGAATATGTCAGTCTATGGCTAAATTGAACTTTTTTTCATCTCTTCTGACCTCTTATTGTGTTACTGCACTTTTGTTAAAATCTTTGTATTTAAAGCAAAAAAGGAAAAAAAAAACCTACATTTAAAGATGTCAAAATTCCCTATTTTTCTAGATTTAATATAGAAATGGATGGAAGGAAGGACAAATGAACGGGCAGATGGACAAACAGATAAACAAATGAATGGCAGAGAGAAGTAACAGTAAATGGACACAAATACATAAAGAGAAAAAGCGGAAGGCTGGATGGAAGAAAACTTAAAACCTACTTTTTCCAGAAAATATCCAACACAACAGAAACACCACCTCCAGAGAGAAGCAATACGAGGAAACTCTAAATATCGCAAGGAAAGTCAGGCCTGTGCTGGTCTTAAGGTCTGAGATATCAGCTGGATCAGTATCCAATAAAACCTAACAGAGGCGGTGTGGGAGCTGCAGGAATTTAATTTCTCTCATTGCTGACATGTGACACTGTAAAACAAAGAGCTAAATGAAGGGGGCGAGGGGAACTATGGGAGTTGGGAGAAAGAAAGAAAAAAAAAAGGCAGATAATAAGATTAAGGAGGAAATTACAAGGACCAAGAGGGAAATGCAGAAGGTATTGGGAAATAGAGATTGCGATACAGAGGCAGCAGGAATTATGCTGAGGAAGCAAAGAGCAAGGGGAATGCAGAGTGAGAGAAAAGAAAGAAAAACAAATGGAGAGATGTGGGTCCTTCTTATTGATATTATCAGTCAGAAAATAATAACACAAGTGACTGAGTAAGAAAACCTCATTTTACATAATGAGTATTCTAATCAAGAGATTCTATTATCTCACATGAGAGAGCCAAGAGAGATTGGAGCCACCGGCAATTGTGAGCTGGCTGTGGTCAAATACTGAGGAATGGCTTCCTGCCATCTAAAACTGTACTCATACAGCAGAGCAATTACACTGCGTGCCTATGCACCGCTACAACCCTCAAAATACACACACAAATACCCCGAAACACTCTTCATTTTGTGTGTTTATGCATGCCAGCTGGAAAGAGCTCAACCTATTGGAGGCACAGTCTCATTGTGGGAGTTAGACATGAAAGGGCTTTCAATTTCACTCGGCAGAAAGCATTCCATCGTTTTATTTATTTTTGCTTTTACGTGATCGATAGAAAGAAACACTGGGCTATCAATTACCATGGCAGCAGCCAACACGTCCAAGTCCTCCACAATAGAAAAGCTCATTTTCGCCTGAATCTCACTCACCGAACATACATAAAACCCGAGGCATTTTCTACGCTCTGTGCCGATATGACCCGTATGTGAGTGAATACATAAAATAGTACTCAACCACAACATTTTTTTCTAGTACATTTGTTGAAAACTGCCAGATAATTGCTGCAAATGACAATTCAAAGGCTGTCCGTGAAGAAGCTCCACATGAAGCGCCACATTTTGAGATATTAGCACACAAAAGGAACAAACACACGCATACACACACACACCAATCAGTCTGAGAGCAACAACTGTCGCCGATTTTCCACTGAGAGTCACCGCAGGGTCATTTCAACAGCTGTTCGTCTCCCTCAACCAATCAAACAGGAGCAGGGGGATCAACAACCAAGCATAAATACATGCTAATTAAAGAGCCTAAAATTAATCCAAGCAATCAAGTCTTCTTTATTTTCCCAACCATGTGAAAAATAAGCAGTTCCTCTTTAGGTGTCAAGGTTTTATGAGAGAACTCTTTTTTTTTTTTTTAATTAACCAATTCTTACCTATTTCTTGCAAAGGTAAAAAAAAAAAAAAAAACATGATATGACTATTAGTCCAAGAACTAAGCCAAAAAGCAGAAGCAGTGGGTGAAAAAGTAATTACACCTCCACAGCTGCCATAGAAAATAGGGGGCTAAGCAGAAGCCAGGTGTTGCCAATCTAATTCACTCGATTAGCTAATCATTAGCAGGTGTGGGCTCATATTTAAAAATTATGTATCGACTATGTTGGAAAGCTGTTGGTTGGGATCATTCAGGTGTTGTGGTGCGTCAACGTAGAGCCAAGACATTAGCAATAATATCTGGTGAGCAGCTTTATGCAAAACTGTGAAGGGTTATGGAGGCGATTTAAACTTACTGGGGTTTATCATTCTACAAACCAAGTAGGAAAAACTATTAAAAAGAAGAAACTTATTTTTGGCAAGTCATGCCGAGTATTGCTCATAAAAAACTTCAAAAAATAAATGGCAAGGGTGCTGCAGCACCTCTCACATCCTTTAGACAAAAGACATCAAACTGGAGATTGAATGAAAACCCTTAAGAATTTACATTTTCAGGTTGCCGGTAGCTTTGCAGGCAGGACTGGAAAAAAAACAACAACAAAAAAAACAAAACAAAAGGAATGACAATTTTTGGCCTACATGCAAAATGCTGAGTAAAAAAAAAACATCAACATGAACACACCATTGTAATGGTGAAGCATGGTGGTGGCAGCATCATGCTGTGGCAATGTGACAAAATATATCTTTGCACAAATATAAAAGCCCAAAATTTCTCTACATTCAATAGGGGCCACTTTGTAACTGGCCTTTTAGCCTTTATGAAATTATACCAACACTGCATAAATATGAAATGCAGTGACTGGTGGTGTCACTATCACTTTATATTTACCTAATTTTCAGGTTCATGAGAGACAATGACTAAAATTTAATATTTAATTCATGCTGTAGCATCAAATAGATTTTAATTTCATTTCATTTTATGTTGCTTTTAAACAAGGTGAACACCATGGCAACTGGAGGTAAGAGGTATAACTTCAATCCCATAGGCAACTACTGTGATGACTCATCAGTTCCATATTTAATATTAATGCAAGTACCAATCACTGTACTGTGATGCAAGTACCAATCACTGTTCAAAGGTATATTCAACCTTTGAACACGTTAATTTGAACCGGCACATATAACTATATTTGTTCCATGTTTTTTTCTTTGACTGTGGCAGAAAACTAACCTGCAGCACTGCCTGGATCTTGGCAGACACATCAGCCTGCTCGTAGAGCTTGATCTCCTCCTCATGGGTCACACCCGGCGCGTGTGCAGCAATCTGCTGCATGTGGGCCAGCACCACACTGTGAGCCTGGGCAACTGCCTTGAACTTGTCAAACAGAAGCTCCAGCAGTTCCAACAGCAGCCTGCAGAGGGAGCCAGAGAGAGAAGAACAAAAGGGTGAGAGGCAGGCAAAGGAGGGATGGAGAGCACTTAAAGAAATACTCAAAGACAAAATTACATTATAGTAAACAACAATACATAGACATGCTCCACAAACTGTTTTTCTCTTACGAATTTAGAAATTAAAACACAGGTTACGTACACCGAGATGAAGTGTTTCACGGTTCAGTTTTAATTACCAACTCTCTTGAGCAGAGACTTCAGCATTTTCCCCCGCGTTAATAACGCAGCACCTGGATGCCCCTAGAAGGATCCAAATGAAAAGCCACTCTCATTAGCTCTAAATGGCTCTGCTTGAAGTACAGAGAGCGCATCCAAAACCAAACTGACCTTCTACTACATCTGAGTGCCCTACTTAGCGCTGAAAGCTCACAGTTGCTTCATCTGCCCTAATGCTTTCATACAGACTCTGCTGCACCTCCTTCTGGCACAAGGACGGAGCTTTTGAAGTAAAGAGGGAACAGAGGTTATATTAGATGAGACGGATGATGACGAGTAACTATTTTATTGTAAAGGGGAGGGGATTATAGTTGATAATGAAATAATGACGCAGTCTATGCCACATTTTTTGTTGCAATTTTTTTTTAAAAATAATTTTAATTAATTTTTTCTCTACCTGGCAGAATGGATATCAAATGTTTGGTACTAAATTTCTGTCAGCGTATTAATTACAACAGTAAAAACTGAATACATTGGGTGTGTCTTCAATGAGAATTTAATGCAATTATATAACGCTAGGTCTCCCACAACAGCCCTTTATTGCTCCCTTTTTAGTTAGTTACAAAGTAGCTGCTGGAATGTCTCATGGGTTTTTAGCTCTTGTATCCTGGCACCTTTCAGGAAAGTAACCTATTGGGATGTGTGGGTCTTGTAAACCACAGTTAGCAAAGTTATTTCTTTACACTTTCCTTGCCACTTGGCTGTAGCTCAGAGCGTGCTTTGTCCCTGCTCAAGTCTTACACCGTGCTGCTATCTGCTGGACCATCTCACGGACATTTTCCCATAAATTAAACCTCGGATGCCGCCTTCTGAAGTAGTTCCCCGCATTACAGAACTTTGTTGCCTTCCTTCGGGCCACCTTTTTCCGAGGAAGAGGATACTAAAATGCATCAATAATGCAAAAACAAAGACCGGCATCATTATTCAGAAGTACAGCCGAGGAGAAAAAAGAAGGTGCTGGGGCTTAGGAGATAACGGTGTAAACTGATCCCTGAGATGGTAAATTTATGCCCAAGGCCTTACAAAAATGCCTTTATATAGAGCCTTGCAAAAATATGTAATATATATATGTAAAGTTTTTCCAAAGATTCTTACTTTGAGTTAGGTCTGACCTTATATATTAAGCCACACCAGCATCAATGCTTGTTGTTGTGCTAAAAGTTGAACCTTCACCCCAGTCTCAATGTTTTGCTGCCTCTCACAGGTTTCCTTCCAGTTCTGCCCAGTAAACAGCTCCATGCTTATTTCCTTCAACTCCAGCTGCTTCCATGCTGAAGAAAATCATCAACGCAGTGAGATGCTGAAACCACCATGTTTTCCCCTGGGGAGTTTGTATTCCTGGTGACGCTCGGTATTAGTTTTCCACAACACATACCGTTTGGCACATTGGCCAAAAAAGTTTTGATTCAACCTGACAGGGGAAACAAAAAAAAAAAAAAAAAAAAAAAAAAGCATTCTTTCACATGTGACAGCTGCATTTTTAGGCTTTCGACAATGATTTTCTTCCTGACACTACATTTTTCAATTGTAAAAAGGCTAGACTAAGCTGTGAAATGCACAACTAATGGTCGTCACGTTTACTAGTCATTACATATTAGTGAAGTGGGAGAAGTAATATACATGGTTTTATTTTCTACTTCAGAGGAAATTAATAAAAGCTGGTGACGATAAACATTTAAAACATTGCAAAACGTTCAAAGCATCAAGGACGATGAGTATTTTTTTCCAAGACACAATTAATAGGAAAGTATTTGCAAGGAAGCATAGATCAACTTTTAAAAAGTGAAATATTTTCTGACTACGCACATGAGAAGTAAAGACATAAATGCATAGCTTATGATTTTGACCTTCAAACCTTTTTCTGATATGTTACCATGCCTTCCACATTCGGCTCACTCACTCACTCGTCTATAGACAGAGAGCGAAGTGTAGACAACCGAGTCTTCCTCATTATCTCCCAGTGGAGGCCATCCTAATCCATATCGTCTGTTCCTTGAGACCTCTCGTCTCATTTCCTCTCAGGATCGAAGCTGACACCAGTCGCTCATGAACAGCCGAGAGAAACGGCACAGAGTCTCTGACTAACTGGCCAGCAGCAGGAAAGTGCGTGACTCATTTTGGAAGAACAACAGCGGCATAAAAATTAGATTATCATTAGACTGAGCGTCAGTCAAAGATCATTAAATTACTGTAAATAGGGTTCCGACGTGCGGAGTGAATGCTTGTGAAATATTAAGTGTGCTGGGTCATGATGTCGTCGAGCAAACACGGATATTATTCGCAGAAAGAAGATTTCCAGACTTCTCTGCTGAACAGGCGGAGAAGAAGGAAAACGACGACTAAACCATCTCCTGTGCAACGTGCCGGTCCAGATTTAAAACTGGCTTTAAAATTACTCTGACTTTCATTTTGTGATCATTCATTGGACCCTCATCTAATGGAAAGGGAATATTCAGTCAGGCAAACTGGGTCTCCATCTTCTTTCCTTCATCAACCATTTCTTTATACGACTCACCCTGTAAAAGGTTTCGTCTGAAATGTTTCTCCAAAGTAAAAATAAAGCAAACACTATGACAATGAAGACTTCAAAATACAAAAATACCCACACCCGTCAAACCTTTTTGATGCCTTTTGTCACATTACAAGAAGAAACTTTCAGGCTTCAAACCAAAACAATGAATGGGATGCCTTTTTTTTGCCACATAAATCTAAAAACTATGGGTTTTATTTCGTTTTTTGTCACTTTTGAGGTTCCTTTTCTAGTCACTCTTTTGCTTGGAGTTCAGTCTTTATTTTTGAGTTGATCTTTTGTGCACCATTTCGTTTCCCCGGCTCCTGTGAACTCAGTTGGTGTCATTTCCCAGCCTAATCTCCTCTGTTTCACCAGTCTTCCTCCAAAGCTGCAGCCTGTTGAGAATCAACTACCTGTTTCTTGTTCACTAATCGCTGCCCCGTTGAGATTGGAGAGGAGGTTCAAAACCGACGTTTCAGTCGGCGGATGTGCAAAAACCACATACTCCGAAAACCGTGATTGCAGTGAAACGTCGGCAAAATACATTGCCCAGAAATTCAAAGATAAACTTCTCGTGAAACCAATTTTCCTGACTATCATGATCTACATCGCATTGTTTTATATTTTAAAATACATACATTTGAGGCAGTAATATTAAACTATGAATACTCTAGTACGGCATTGCATTCTAGTGTTGCATGCTGGGAAATTACTGTCTTTGTGAAAGACACTACCTATAATATTTGTGATATAAAGACATGCGTTTGCTTGCTGAGATGTTGAATGAGAAGAACCAAAAGGAAGTTACACACTGCTCTTTAAGCTATGAGGAGTTTAAGTGTTGCCTGCTGATCTGCAGTGCTATAAAATATAGTGTGCAATATTCAAGACCATTGTTCCCGACAAGTGCTACATCAGGTGGAGTTTCCATAGCAACAAGCATTGACTTTAAATTGAAGTGAACATAGAGAGAAGTGGCAGTATATGCATCCAAATACAAACGCACAGCAAACTCCAAAGTGCTAAGTGCTCACAGATGTACACATGAAAGCAAATTGAGAAATGATCTGCGGGGCGTCGGACCTAAAACGAGCTACACGGCGGTCTATCACAGCGAGGTCAGATGAGATTCGACCGGCAGCAGGAGAAACAAAGCAAACGGGGCTGGAGAGAACATCCCTGACAGAAAACAAGACGTTCCTCTTAAATGTTTCGGGATCAGTGGGCTGAGACCTGTGCTTCTTAGGACTGCATGCCGTGTACGTATGGCTGCAGCGGCTAACGTGACTGCTTTTAAAATGCGGTGGTCCTAAAAGGCAGGTGTACAACTGCCGGTTTGTGTGTATGGGTGTGTTTAACCATGACATGTCTTTGTTTAAAGCAGCGCAGTGTTTGTTTTCATGGTGCGAGGCCGGCTGTGTCTCCAGCATTTGGTTTCGCTCTGTTTCACACCTGGTTGACTGTCTGACTATGAGAGCTGTGGGACTGAATGCAAAAAAAAATGTTTGCGTCTGCCTTTGCAGCCTGCTGTAAATATATCTAAAAGACCCATGGCAGTCAGAATATTGATATTGATGCGATAATCAACTCCAGTGTTTAACTAAGAACCTGCAGGGAGAAAGACAACCCTCGACTCCTCCAATCAATGGACGGAGTCGCCGTCGTTTTATTTAATAACACTGGGTAAGGGATCCTAATGGGAATACTATGGTTTCAGAAGAATAAGCAAACAGGCAGCTTAATAAAAGTCTTATACAGACACAATCCTGCTGGGGATACAAGTGGCAGCTTTATTAAGATATTTTTTCAGGGATAATACCAACGCTGTTTAATAATGGATTTCTCAAATCCAAATTTGTATTCTCATGAAGAAAATATTGATACTGTTTTAACAAATCTGCTTGTATCTCCTTTTTTTTAACCTTTCATTTTCCAAATGAACCTTCTTATTTTTAAGCATGGCGTCCTTTGACTTTTACCGTACCTCGGTTGGCTCTCCTGCGCCAGGTTTTCTCCTCTCTGGTAAGCGTGATCCGCTATCTGAGTGGTGGATCTCTTGACGATCTGTTTCAGCTCGGGCTCCAGTCGCTCCATTATGGCTTTAGTGGTATCGGGAAGTTTCTTCAGTTTTGCAAGGGCCTGCAGAAGATGACCAAGACTTCGGTTAAAGCAAAATTGAGTCAGAACTAAGTACTATCAAAGTATATTGAAATTACACACGGTTTTCAAAATGTTTCACAAAAACAGAAAAAATTAGGATGTAAACTTGTATTCTGTTCCTTTTATTCATATGCCCCTAAGCAACTTCCCATTACAAGGTACCTACTCAAAAAATACAAAATGTGTTAGAGCTAGGAAATTGCTAATATGACTAGCTTTATCCTTGAAATTGTCTTCTACCCACTGTAAATAAAGGTCACTGCTGTCAAAAAATCCAGAGAAAAACAATCTACACACCGGTTGACTTTCTATCTGGGGGACATTTAATGGCATTTGCTTCCACTGCACTTTATTCAGGAGTATCAAAGTAAAGCACTCTAAGTGCTAACTATATTACCACTAAATTAGATTCAAATTTGAGGTTGCACTATTATTAAATGAAGAGCCATAAACATGTTTGTACTTGTATTTTGCAATTTTTACTGCAGACTTGGGACATATCTTAATTGAATCTTAATAGAAGTCCAATCCTGATTTTATGTTTTTTTTTTTTTTTTGTTTTTTTGAAATGTCCATATACCTTGATGAGTATTCCCATAAACTCAGCGCTGTTTTCCTCTGGATCCACTTCAGAAAGGTCCGCTTGACTCGGATCACGAATGTCCTGCTGCAGCTCACGCACTAAAATTAAAAAACGGGTACAATTACAATTACCTTTGATGCATTTTCACCAGTATATTCTTCTTGTTTTGTAACAGACCAAACACAAACATATTATTTTCAGTCTTTAAATCCTCCAGTTCCATCTTTTAAGCACACACACACACACACACACACACACACACACACACCTGAACCTGTCCCCCAAACACCACCCCCACACTCTCAGCAGCTGAGTTAGCCACATTAGCAGCTAAATTGAGAATGGCAGTATCGAGTGATGCTCTAATTTCCATTAGATGGGGCCTCCCAATTCCCCATCAAAGCATGTTAGGAGAGTTAATGTTTATAGCAAGTTAATGGACTTTGGGTGTATTTCCTCTTTTCACCCATTCCAACTGCAGCTTGTGTAATAATTATGACAATTACTATCTACAAATGAGGTGCTCTAATGCTATTAGACAAAATGGAAAGCCAGGCCTCTGATGGAAGCCAGTTGCTATGTCGTGACCGCGGTTGTTAACATGGCGGTATATAGGCACTTACCACCTGGTGGCGGCTAATTGTCAAGAGTTCAGCTGGTGTAATATGAGGGGAAAAAATTGTGGTTGAACTTTTACTTTTTAGTCCACGGTGTGAGAGAAGAGAGCAGATATTTATCAAGCATTAGAAGCAATTCATACATTTGTGTGTTTACTCATTTGAGGGCATGACATGGGAGTGCATACAAATGAGAGGAGAGGACAGCATGGGAGGTGGAGTAAAAGATGGAAAAGCAAGAAGCTTTAAGAAAAACACAGAAAGAGAAATCCGCACAACTTTACATA